>NC_141925.1:30240837-30543553 GCF_057802395.1 Ceratotherium simum simum | reverse complement strand
TCCTCCAGCCTGAGCAGTAGTTTCTACCTCAGAAAGTGCTCTAACTATAGCCAAAGGAGATGATTGAGATCCTTGGGGGACAGACTGATTCAGGGAAGAGTCCACGGTTCTCCCCTTGGAACCACATGCAACACCCAGTGGGGTTGTATTGCAGGACTCCCAGTCAGGATCCGGGCAGAAGGACAGAAGGAAGGGAGGAAATTCAAGCTGAACTAGGAGGCAGCTTGGAAAGATGCAAGTCTTCAGTGTGACTTCAGTCACAGGCAGATAACCAATGACCAGAGGGTACAATTTGATGAATTATGGAGAAAGAGCCCCATCCCAGTGGCCCCCTATACTCTGTGGTCACACATTTTTTTTTAAAAAGGTACAGTTCATTTTCCATCCAAAACCAATTTATATCTTTTATAGGTTACAATATCTAAAGCAATTCTGTGCTTTTATTTAACGGGTAATAAAGCCTTATATTTTATACTCGAGATCAGATTTAACTTGCAAATTCTGCAAATACCTCTGAAAAGGTAGCAGTTAGATAAATCCATGAAGGTATAAATCACTGATATGTTATCCTGGCTGAGAGCTGAAAACTCGAGGGAGAGCAGACACACCTAGGGATTCTCAAAAATGGGGAAGGCTGAAAAAACGGAGGGACACTGGGATGCAGGAGAAGGCAGCAGGAGCACTGAAGGCAAATTTTATTGCCCTGTGGGATTTCTCCTACCTGGTCATAAACACTATCTCCAGAGCAGGAACGGGCAGGCACTCTCTGTAATGTGCGTGTGAGGAGAAAATGGCCCCTTTTGTTATACACGGGTCACTCTTGTTGGGGTTAATGCTTTAGTTTCCCACATGGTTACCCCACAAAGGCCTACAGGGAGGGTAAGCCCACCTGGCCTCAAGGAACAAGATATTTCCTTATAATCATCGAAGAGGAAAGAAGACTTCAGACCTATCCTCTGTGGGTACATCCCACGTAACAGAGAGAAGGTTTGGCCTCAGATATTTCCAGATGGTGAAGTCTTAAAATGGCCTCTGCCATGTGTAAGCCAGCTGGGAGTCAGAGGGAGGGCTCTGATGGGGGCCAGTGTCTCTCTCTATCTCAAGAATAAGCAGGATTATCCTGAATCGTGGCATTTTCTGTGTTTATTTTCCTAGCTCTAAGTCAGTATTGAAATATATGTATTCTAAAACTCACCACTTGCTTTCCTTCAACAACATTCAGTTGTTCTCTCCCCTTTCCCTGGCAGTCTATGTAAGCACCAGAAATAGAAGCTCAAATTTGATTTGGTCCCCACTGGTGAGCCAATCTCAGCTATGCTACACAGTATCAAAACATTTACCCCAGCAAAACTTGTGTGGTACATTGCAAAACTGGCCACGATATTTTACAGCTTCTCTATTAAGGAGCCGAGTCTAGTTCTCCACCCCTTGAATGCTGTCTGGCCTTTGACTTGCTTAGAAGGTGGCAGAAGTGACACGATTCACATTCCAACCCCAGACCCCAGGAGCACTTGGAGCTTCATCTCTTGTCATTCTTGGGAATTCTGCAACCATCACCTTGTGAATCAGCCAGGGCTAGCCTGCTGGATGATGAAGATGTGTGGCCCAGTTACCCTGTCCCCCTAGCCAATAGCCAGCCAACCACCAGGCATACGAGCAAAGCCCGGGATTGCCAGCTCACCACAGACACATGGGCGACCCCAGCCCACAACAGAAGCTCCCAGCTGCTGTCAGCTCAAATTGCCCACCCATATGAGCTATAAACGGTGGAGTTTTAAGCCACCAAACTAGGGGCTAGTTTTTTATGCAGCTAAAGCCAATTGATACACCTTGCCACAGCAGAGAGAAACCTGACAGTATTGGAGTTCTGCTGAGGATGACATTGTCAAGGATAATCATTTGTTAATTTAAGTCCTACCTCGGGCCTTGATTATGGGTGTTTATAGGGAAAAACAAAAGCTGTGCCGACAGAGCTTAGGGCTCAGGGTGAAAGACAAGATGTTTGAAATTCAAATTAAGTCTCTTTTACTGATGGACAACAATGACTTTGTGTGCTTTTAGGAAATTGTTCATTTTTCATCAGAGAGGTAGCTGAGATAATAGAAAAATCAACATGGCCTCAAGTGATGACTTTACTAGTTGTGCACCACTGAAAGACGTTTTACCTTAAAATATGTAGGCTGAATATCTTGATCCTAATTCTCTCATCACAAGAAGATAGCGCCCCACCAGCCGCTATCCAGCGCTCTCCAGGCAATGTGGTAGCTGCCGCCCTCCACACAGTGGGTGTTACTGGCGGACAAACCAGGGGAGAAATTTTCTGAAACAGAGACCCTGGCTCTCCATTGCTCTATGCAGGTTCCTGTGTTGTTGCTTCTTTTTGGAAATCAAGCTCCCACTGACATCAAAAAGAATCTTTCTCAAAGTGCCGAGAAACCGCAGGGCGGGCAGCGTGCCTCTCCCAGCAGCAGAAAATCAGCTCCCGGTGCACTCGCTGGAGATCAAATTGGGTTAAATGCCCCCTTCCAAGGAAGGCTGAAAAATTCCCCAACGTGAGGTTTTTCATGCGTTAGACCTCGAACCAAGGGCAAGCCTCAAAGCCTGGCCTAGTTCTAAATTTAGATCAGTAATTTTATCCAAGAATGCAACTGTGGAGTGAAGATTTCTGGTTTTCCTTCTCTTTTAATGCCTGAGCGGGGAAAATTAGGGCTACATTTGTGCCTTGACAATTTTGAGGAGGTGTCATGTGGCTATTTCTCAGTGAAAAGAGCAAAAGTAATAGGAGATCAGCTTTAAATGTCAAGTCACATTATTGGCAGACACCTAAGGTGATCTTTGCTGCTGTCCCCTGCTCTTAATTCAAGCAACATTACATGTGCTATGACAACAGAGAGCTGTTTGGAACAGACTGCTTGATCTCCAGGAGCCGGCTGCTCCAAGAATTCTCTGAATAGTCCTTCGTGCATTTTCTCATCCTTAAAGGGGCGCTTCTTCCCTGGGGGTCAGTTTATGTGCTCTCAGACCTACAGCAGTGGAGAAAGAGTGAATGTTGATGTGCCTAGGACTGATTTTAAATTTTTTAAAAAGTTGAATGAATATATGCACACGTGTGTACACATACACACACACACACACACACATACAATAAGGCTTCATAGTTCAATTAAATATCAGATGCCTCTATTTTGGAATCAAATTATTTCAACTCACCTTGACTATGAAATGTTGAAAAGAAAGTTCGATTGTATATATATTCATTTAATAAAAAAGTAAGACCAAAGCGATTAATGATTAGGCTATAAATGCAGTGTGTTTAGGTCTCAGGCAAGAGAGGCCCGTTCATTGTGCTCTGGAATTAAAAAGCTCTCCCGAAAGGGGACAGGGCTGGCCAAGCCAAGAGATCAAATGGCTGCATTGGGAGAGACCAGCATTTCTGCAACGGTTTTCAGTGTTACCACTGAAGATGCAGATGTTTAAACGAAGATTTTCAGAACCATCCATACGCTCTTGAGGCAAATCTTGGACTTACCTGTCTCCCTTATAACCTGAAAAGCGAGGCCCGGGGTTTTGATTGAATTGCCTAGTAATTCTGTCATGAACTGCACTGTTTTTTTCTCCCTTGAACACATTGTGGATGGTAACAAGGGAGTTATTTTCAATCAAAGCATGCTACAACGAAAAAGATTTCTCCTAACATTGTGATCCCTTCCTCTGAAATCCATTTCAGATTGGCGGATAAAACGTGATTATATTTACACTTCCCTGACACAATTCAGGCAGCAAAATAACAGCCTGCCGGAGACATTTTTCTTCTTCATATTTAGATCTGTCAGTGCTGTAGTGAGGGGGGAGCAGGGAGGGGGGCAGAGGCGGCTGGGGTTGGCGATATGTTTCAGTTGGCTCACAAATAGAGACGTTTCTGTGCCCTGTGTGTCTGTCTATCTCCTTCTCATCTTGGAGTTCCTTGAACACCATCCTGAATGGCGTTCGGAGTGATGATACAGCATGCTAATCAATAGTGCTTTGTGCAAATCGAATTTCCCATTTTTGCTTTGACACAGCCCATAAATTATTTCAACATAATACTTTAATTGGTTCATGCTCATTAGGGAAGGTACAATGTATGACTCACCGGTATCTGTGTAAGTCACAGTTGCAATTTTATTAAAAATCTAGGTTTCCAGATTGCAAGGCTAAAATGGCAGATGGGACAGTGTAGAGATGACATGGTGTTGCAGAGAGCAAGAGAGCCTTGGAGTGAGTGAGGAATTCTGATTCTGGTTCTCAACCTACTGGGGGCTAGCCATATGTGATATGAGGCGACTCATCCAATTTCTTCGAGCCCAAGTGTCCTCACTTGTAAAATGAGTGGGTTGGTTTAGGGGGTCATCAAGGTTCTACGTACGTACGTGAAGCCCTGCCTATACTCCGCAGAGTGGCAATGTCAAACTTGTGGTCAGGTCTCCACTCTCAGGAGAGGATTGACATTCTATTTCAACAAGATTATAAAGATCATCAAGGATCCCATAGACATCCCCCTGGACCTTTCCTAAGTAACCAGTGTTTCTGACTAAATACAACACTCTCCTTCCGGAATCCAGAGATGAAGGTGACCCTCCTCTTTCTCAGGTTCCCTCAGGTTTCTTGATCTGTAGTGGATGTTGTGATCCAGGAATAAAGGACTTATTACCCCTGCTGCTGAGAGTGCTGCCAGCAGATGGTCATCAGCTCTCAGCTTCCTTTGGGGATTGCCTAAGCAGCAGAGAGCCACCTAACCCCAGACCACAGCCTCTTCCTGGAACAGCCTGGATCCGTGACAAATGGATGAAGGTGTGTGAAAGCTGGGTTCTCCCACCCCAACTTGGGACAGCTCTGAAGGGTCCTTCTGTCTTGAGAACTCCCCACAGGGTTGGCTGAGGCTTCTGTTGAGACTGCATCACAGTTCAATATCTCCTTCCACCCATTGTTGCTTCCTTCTCCTCCTTTCCACTGGCACTTCCTTCTTCCTCCTTTCCAAGAGCACTCTCTAATAAACTTCCTACATGCTAATCTCCATGTCTGAGTCAGCTTCCCAGGGAGCCCAATCTGCTCCATGACAAAATGTGTTTCCTCTAGGATATCTTTCGTTCAACCATACAATATGGACCCCAGACTCAAGTTCGGTAGCCAACCTTTGAAAAACAGGAGATAGTATACCAACCTCCAGATTTATGGATTCTTTGGAAAAACTGGAAGGTCTCCTAATACTGAGACAAACACAACAAACAGCTGAGGCTGAGTAACCTCTGTCCCCCTAAGACAGGACCTATCTACCTCCCATATTTGCCACACTCCCCTCAATGCCCTATTGCTCCCCAATGCAAAGCTGAACGTATTTACAGAATACAATGATATTTTTGATGCCAAGTTGTTAACGCCTCTTCTTATCTGCTGATTCTTAAACACAAGGGGTCCAAAGCACCTTGGCAGCACTTACCAGCTTGTATTTCAGTAGGATCCTTACTATTTCCTCTGGCAAGTATATCCCCTTTGGAGACCAGCCTATAGAGCCCAGAATTTCAGGAATAGAAAATACAAAGCCTACCAGTGGGTGGTTGGTTGTGATGATAAGTAGGGACAAGCCTGCCTCCACTCTTTTGTTCCCAGAGCCATATGTTCTTCTTATTTGGGCCATAGTACCTTATAATAGTCATACTGTATCCTGAAGGATGCCACTCTATCCTTGCAGAGTATTGCCTCCAAGATTGTGTCTTTAGAAGGTTATTTCAGCATTCCATGAGGCCATTTCTTTCTGGATGATACAGTATATTATAAGATGATGGTGAATAGTATGCATATGATCAAATCTTCACTATGAAGTAGGCCTCTGGCTGGATGTTTTGTTATATGGAATTCCGTACTTGTGGATCAGGCATTTGTAAGCCTCCAGATAGGGGACTGATGGAGGCCCTGTGGGCAAAAAAAAAAAAAAAAACCTATTACTGGTCTAGATATATAACCCTATAAGAAGGAACTCCTGGCCCTTTGTGGATGGAGGGGGCCCAATGTAGCTGAGTTGCCACCAATGGTCAATTGGACTCTCTGAAGCACAGTGCCATATTTGCAGTGGCATGCTAGAGCCAGCTTGCACCAGCTCCCAGCAGTCACTTGTGCACATCTGTTTGCAGCTCTATGTAAAGTGACATCATGTTGGTAGCTGAAAATTTGGCATGGTAGAGCGTTTACACCACAGAAGTTGGAAAACACCACAAAGGAGATTTTTTTCAGACAGCCAGTTGTTAAACATTTACCAACACACCACTGCTTATAACTTAAGCTACTTTACATGTTGCAACATTGTTCCCTAGCCCTCAATCCAATTAAGCAATTTTGATTTCTTACATCTAGATTATTGAGGATTTCTGTTTCCCTTTATAATGCATATCTTCTCTTAAAACTATCATCTCACTGGAAACAACTATGAATTCCCAATGAAATCCAGAAACAAGCAAATAAAAAAAATTTTTTTGATGACATCAGAGCACAAGCAAGGCAACCAAGTCTTGAGAAGCCAAGCGAGCAATGCTTCCCCTTCCTTGGGACGTTTGCTGAGTCCCAGCCTGGAGCCACCATGACCAGCAGAAAGTGACAGCCTAGAGCTTTCAGTACTGTCATGGGGATGGGGTACAAGTGAGACCTCCGGGCTTCAAAGAATTTGAGGATTTGAGGGCTCAAGATCCTGGAGAAAAGGACCTGCAGAGACATTGTGTGCCACTTTTCACCTCATAGCATTTGCTGAATCCAAAGCTGAGCTGATAAAGCAGAAAATGGGAGCTCGGGGAAACATATATAGAAGCAGAGCTTTTAGCAGTCTTGTGGCACTAGGAAAACAATTGGACTTCAGCAAGAGCCAAGGCGTTGGCTAAGCACCCAGGGGTGAGTTTTAATTGAGACTCTTAAAGGACAATACTCCAAGATCAAAAATAGATGAGCCCATATAGAACCTTAAATCTAGTCTCGAATCATCTCAGTTCCTGATTGGATGAAGGCATTTGTACCTAATAGCCAGAGTAACTTTAAGTCCTCTCTGAAAGAATATAGCATCATTTGGAACCCTACAACTTTTCCTACACAATGTCTGATATTCAATAAAAAATTGTCAGGCACGCCCGGAGACAGGAGCAAATGACCAAAAGCCAAGAGAAAAAATAAAACAGAAGAAAGAAACAGACCTACAGCAGATACAGATATTAAGGCAAGGACTTTAAAATAACTGTGATTAATATGTTTAAGAAAATAGACTACAAGATGGAGAATTTCAACAGAGAGTTGGAATCTACAAAAATAACCAAATAGAAATTCTAGAACAAAAAGTAATAGTAATGGCTAAAATTAAAAGTCAATGGTTTAATAGTAGATTAGACCTGGCAGAGGAAGGGATTGGTATACTGGAAGGTAACTTAGTAGAAAAATATACAGACTGAGCACAGAGAAATAACACTGAAAATTACAGAAAAGAGGATGCAGGGCACATAAGACATGGTAAGTAGCCTAACATACTTATAATTAGATTTCTGGAAGGAGGGAAAAGAGAGAATGGGGCAGAAAGACTATTTTCAGCACACTGGCAGAAAAATTTCCCAAACTGGCAAAAGACATTAAACCACACATTCAAAAATCTTTCCAGCTCCTTGCAAGCATAAATACAAAGAATGCCATACTTTGCACATCATAATAAAACTGCTGAAAGCCAAAGTGAAACTCTTAAAAGAAGTCAGAGAAAAAATACACGTTATCTTCAAACGCCCAAAAAATAATTTTTAAAAAAGCCTGAGAGCTATTTTTCCTACAGAAATTATATTAGTCAGAAGATAGTGGAATGTGCCTTTTAAAATTCCAAAAGAAAATTATGTCTAGCCTAGAATTACACCCAGTGAGAATATCCTTTAAAACTAAAACAATATAAGGACATTTTCAAACAAGGAAAAATTGAGAAATTTTGTACGTAGTAAATGCTCACTAAAGAAAATTCTAGAGAGACTTCTTTAGGCAGATATTAAATGACCCCATATAGAAGCACAATTATGTAGCAAAGTATTAAATAAAAAACACTAGAAAGATAAGTATGTCAGAAAACTGAATAACTGTTTTAAGAATGTAAATTTATAATTACATAGAAATCCAAAGGGCCAAGAATAGCTGAGGCAATCTCGAAGAAGAACAAAGTTGGAAAGAGAGACTACCAGCTATCAAATTTATTATAAAATTGTGCCTATTAAGACAGTTGATTATTTACAGTGACCAAAACATGGAAACAATGTAAGTGTTCATCAATGGATGAAATAATAACAAATATGTGGTATATATATATATATACAGTGGAATGATATTTAGTCATGAGACAGAACGATATCCTGCCATTTGCAACAACATACATGGACCTCAAGGGCATTATGCTAAGTGAGATAAGCCAGATACAGAAAGACAGATGTATGATATCATCTAAAAAAGCAGAACTTAGGGCCGGCCTGGTGGCGCAGTGGTTAAGTGCGTGCGCTCCGCTTTGGTGACCCAGGGTTCGCAGGTTTGGATCCCGGGCGCACACCAACGCACCACTCAACAAGGCATGCTGTGGCAGCATCCCGTATAAAGTAGAGGAAGATGGGCACGGATGTTAGCCCAGGGCCAATATTCCTCAGCAAAAAAAAAAAAAGAGGATGATTGGCATTGGATGTTAGCTCAGGGCTGATCTTCCTCACACAAAAAAATAAAAATAAAAATAAATAAAATAAAAAAGCTAAACTCATAGAAATAGAGAGCAGAAGGGTGGTTACCAGAAGCTGAGGTGGGGGAAATTGAGGAGATGTTGTTTAAGGGTACAAACTTGAAACTAGAAGGTGAACATGTTCTGGAGATCTAATGCACAGCATGGCGTTTATAGTCAACAATACTGTATTATGTATTTCAAAATTGCTAAGAGACTAGATCTGAAATATTCTCACCACAAGCAAGAAATAATAATTATATGAGGTGTTAGAGGTGTTAGTTAATGTTAAGGTGGTAATCATATTGCAATCTACAAATGTATCAAATTAAGATGTTGTACACCTTAAACTTGCACAATGTTATATGGCAATTATATCTCACTTAAAAAAATAAAATTGGTATGGGCAGATGTTTAGACCAAATTCAGACCAATGGAATACAGTGGAGAGAGTCCAGAAACAAACTCAGACATATTAGCCACCTGATCTACGACAAGTATGTTACTGCAAAATTCTTGAGATGGTGCTTCACTAAAGAGGATGTCCAAATAGCCAGTAAACAAATGAAAAGTTGCTCAACATTACTGACTAACAGGGAAACGTATATTACAACTATAAGGTAACGTTACAAAACCCACTAACGTGGTTAATGTTAAGGGGAAAAAAACTAGCAATGCTACATGTTGACGAGGATGTGGAGCAGCTAGAATTTTCATAGTCTGCTGGTGGGAGTGTAGTTTGGTAAAATCATTTTGGAAAACTTCCCACCAGGTGTGGTGAAGAAGGGAGGGCAAAGGTGAGAAGAGGCGCTAGTCGTGGCTCTTATTGTCTAGTCAGATTAGGAGCCAAGCGACTGCCACCTCATATGCCAAACTGTTGGGAAGAGGAAGAACAATCCTCACAACCTTTCTTCCCCAGCTCAAACTCTGGGTTTGGTGAATCCCAGTAATTAATCTTACAAAGAAGCGTCTGATTTTCTGGGAATAACAGTTCTCAGTTTGAATTTTCCATGCTGACCACTCACATAGAATATTCCAAGAGGGCTTTGTAATATGCTTTTCTTTCCTTAAGAGCGTGAGACTGGATCTACTTGACACCAAAGCAGTGGCTTACTTTATCCAGTTCTGGCTGCTCCTGTGAATGCTGTGGTCCTCCTTTTTCTCCACCTGCAGGCTCAGTGCTGGAAAAATGATCAAAGAACCTGGCAGGCTGTCTCTACTAGGCTGGCTTCTGGAGGACTTGCCATCTGGAATTAAACAAACCTTTCCTACCTGGTGTCAGTCCTGGACAAGGATAAGTAAGATGATGGCCTTCCAACCTAACCCCCACCACGATGTCTTTGGCCTTGGTTCCTGCATCTTCCTTTTGGCCTGCTAGGATAGAGTTTCAACTCTAAATTTCAGCATGCTCATCAGAATCCCTATCAACCTTGCTTCATTCTACATTCTCAAGTCCCCAGGACTGGACATTGCTTCTGACATAGCCCAGCTGTTGTTGGTTGTTTCTTACATAGACCCAAAAAGATGTTTCTGCACCACAGGTAGGTACTTCTAAGCAGAAGATCCCGATAACCCCACCCAACCTCCTATTAATACATTTATATTAGACTCTCCTACCCCCAAATTTGGCCACCCCATATCAGGCTGAACCTCACTCTATCCCCAGATTTTGTGATTCATATTATCTGACTTAGTAGGCTCATCCCATCCATGGCCTTTTCCTTACAGGATTTCTAGTACACAATATGACTCATGGAAAAACTGTGAACAATCCATCAAGCCAATTGTTGGAATTTACGTGTTCTTGTCTCACAGAGATTTAACATTTCAAAGGCTTTAGGGAAAATTGTGTCAGGACAGAGCATACGTAGAATAATAGATTTACAACATCTCTGTTCAGTGCAGCCTTCCTTGGTTATTAGATCTGTAAGTTGTTACTTAAAGATAAATTTTTCAGTTTGATTTAGTTTAAACATTGCCTCTGAGAATTACACACGTTCCCAGAGGCCACAGGCAGTCAGTACAACTTAAATAAATTGGGCATGTTTGAATCGATAAATAAATGCATATGTCTCCGCCCACTCCAGCACCATGTACACGGAATACACTCTGGGGAAAGTTCTCATAAAGGCCTGAGAATTACCACAAAACAGCAGGAAAAATCCTTTCAGGGGCAAGGTGAAGTAGGACACCCAGCTACCCGTGGGATGTATCAAGTATACCTCAAAGACACGGGCCAGGTCGTACTGCTGGGGAGACTTTGGAATACAATCAGCAGGTTATTTATTTTTTTAAAGACTTTGTTTTTTTAGAGTAGTTTTAGGTTCACAGCAAAATTAAGAGGAAGGTACAGAGATTTACCATATACCCCCTGCCCCTACACACACACAGCTTCCTTCCTTGTCAACATCTACCACCAGAGGGGTACATTTGTTGCAATTAATGAACCTACATTGACACATCATAATCACCCGAAGTCCATAGTTTACTTTAGTGTTCACTCTTGGTGTTATACCTTCTATGAGTTTGGACAAAATTATAAAGGGCATGTATCCACCATTATAGTATCACATAGAGTAGTTTCACTGCCCTAAAAGTCCTCTGTCCTCCACCTATTCATCCCTCCCTTCCCTCCTACCCCCTGGCAACCCCTGATATTTTTGCTGTATCCATAGTTTTGCCTTTTCCAGAATGTGATATAGTTGGAATCATACAACATATAGCCTTTTCAAATTGGCTTCTTTTATTTAGTGATACACATTTAAGTTTCCTCCATGTCCCTTCATGGCCTGAGATCTCATTTATTTTTAGTGGAGAATAATATTCCATTGTTTGGATATACCCCAGTTCATTTATCCATTCACATACTGAAGGACATCTTAGTTGCTTCCAAGTTTTGACAATTATGAATAAAGCTGCTAGAAACATCCGTGTTTAGGGTTTTGTGTGGACATAAGTTTTCAGCTCCTTTGGGTAAATATCAAGGAGCATGATTGCTGGATCATGTGGTAGGAGTATGCTTAGTTTTATAGAAAACTGACAGACTGTCCTTCAAAGTGGCTGTTCCATTTTGCATTTCTACCAGCAATGAAGGAGAGTTTCTGTTGCTACACATCCTTGCCAGCATTTAGTGTTGTTATTGTTGTGGATTTTGGCCATCCTAATAGATATAGCAGTATCTCGTTGTTATTTTAATTTGCATTTCCCTAATGACATATGATAAGGAGCATATTTTCATATGCTTACTTGCCATCTGCATATCTTCTTTGGTAAGGTTTCTGTTAAGATCTTTGGCCCATTTTTTAATTGGATTGTTTGTTTTCTTATTGTTGAATTTTAAGAGTTCTTTGTATATTTTGGGTACCAGTCCTTTATCAGATGTGTCTTTTGCAAATATTTTTTCCTAGTCTGTGGCTTATCTTCTCATTCTCTTGAGCAGGTTATTTTTTTTTATCAGTTTATGAGTACAAGTCACAATGAAGTTTGCATATGAGTGATTCCATGAATAATTACAAATTAAGAAAATCATCAAGCCTTGGAGCTTGCTAGAGAGACTGTAGTGTCTAGTGGTTAAGACAGTCTATGTATGTGCACCTAGGGATGGGAACGGGAGCCACCAGCTGCTCTGTGTCAGGTTGCTTGAGCTCAAATCCTGGTTATACCACTTAATCGTTCTGCAATATGGGACAAAGTACTTAACCTTCTCTTCCTCAGGTTCTTAGCCTGTAAAATGGAGACAATTATATGGTAAGCATGTTATGATATGAGAGGATATGAAGACATATATGGATATATGTAAAGCTCTTAACAGTGCCAACACTTAGTAAGCACTCAATCAATATTAGCCATTATTATAAAGCATACATCACCATATGGGTATTTTTGAAGATACAGGAGAGAAAGGCATTCCTATCCATGTAAATCATATCATTTTGTTGCAAGAGAAGATTAAAATGCAAGATACAGAAGTAAAAAGTAAAAGTGAGTACAGGCCACTTATGAATACATTCCATGTCCTCTAAAACCAAGCAAAAAGTCTGGAATACAGTGGATTCTGAATACATATTTAATTAATTAATCAATTACTTAACATCAGGACTACCCTGCGTAGTATGTAGTTAAAGAGAAGGAGACATGGAAAATAAAACAGTCTAAGATGATTTACTGAAACAAGGTGGTATAGAACCAAATCCTGAAGGATTTAGTCAGATCTAGATTAGTAAGGGGTGAGGACAAGGCCCTGGAGGTGGGTCTAGCAGGTTGACAAATTGTTGGACAGGAGGAATGGGGATGGAACTTTCATAAGACATGGAGGAAACCAGCCTGGCTGCAGACGAAATTAGATAAGCAGAGAAGAACCAGATTAGTTGACACTGAATGATGTCACCTGCCAATTTCCAAACCAGTTTGTACATGTAGAAACAACTGATTTTAGGAATCAATTACTAGATTTCAATCCCCCAAAAATCTTCTTACTGAACAACCACTCTCAAAATAACCAGGTAATGGATGAATTAAACTATTGCGTTCATGTGGCCATTCAAGACCAAGTTCTCCCAAATAACTTATATAATTTATCTCAACTCCTGGGATAACTATTACATCTATTATTCTTTGGGGAAATGCAAAGAAGGGTGATTTGGGATTCTTTTTACATACCTAGAATCGCGGGCCATTTAAGCAGCTCCAATCAAAGTGCTTAAACATTTACCCTCCTCCCAAATTTGTATTAGTTAAAATTAAATTTGATGTACAAATAATTTGAAAACTTATGTCCACACAAAAACCTACATGCAAAAGTTCATAGCAGCTTTCTTCATAATCACTAAATCTTATAGGCAACCAAGATGCCCTTTGATAGGTGAATGGATAAAAAAACTGTGATGTACGTATACAGTGAAATATTATTCAGTAACAAAAAGGAACAAGCTAGCAAGCCACAAAAAGACATGGATGCATACACATTGCTAAGTGAATGAAGCCTGTGTGAAGAGGCTGCATACTGTATGACTCCGTTTATATGACATTCTAGAAAAGGCAAAACTACAGAGATTGTAAATAGATCAGTGGTTGCCAGCGGCTTAGGGGAATGGAGGAGAGTCAAATAGATGAAGCACATGGGATTTTTTAGGGTGGTGAGACTAATCTGTATGATACTGTAATGGTAGATACAGGACACTCACTGTACGTTGGTTAAAACCCATAGAACTTGACAAAACCAAGAGTGAACCTTAATGTATGCAAATAAAAAGAATCATTTAGGAGGTCAGGGGATCCCAGGATGGAAAGGAGAATGTGATGAAAAAATCGAACTAAGTTACAAATGTGTGAAACAACCTCAGTAAAGGGGGAATGGGGGACGGGAAGGTGCTGATCTAAGTAATTTGAAAAAGAATGGATGCAATGTCCAGCCTACAGCAATTCCTTGGTAGCCTAGCCTTCCTGGTGCTGCTCTGTGTGGATCAGACCCACCTCCAACACTTCAAGGAAGCCTTTCCTGCTCCCTTGAGAGGACCCTTTGCCTTGTCAGTTAGCCAATTACCCTAGGTGCCCCTAGGGTCCTTTGCCTAGACACTAGGCACATCTTAAGCATCTTAAGGATGCCAGCCATGGTTAGTTGCCCACCTATTGCTACCCTAAGCTACACAGGAGTCTTGGGATTTCTCCCTTCAGGTCCCACAACAACTTAGTGTGAAAAACCAAGGTAGAATTCAGCAGACACAGCAAAAGGCAATGGCACCTAAAATGCAAGCATGTCAATAGCCAGGGGTGCCTTTCTAGGCAGTGCATGCCATTCTATGAATTCAATTAGTGGGTCGGGAGCAGTTTAGAGGCATGTCATCACTGTCTGTCACTGAACCACCCAGCTCACTGCACCAATTGTTTTGAAATCTACCTGGGATTTGTCTCAATCAGGTATGGTAAGTTGACAGACATGGAGACAACTGCCTTGAAAGAATAATTTATTACTTACAGTTTCCAAGAGGAGGGTGATGTCACATCCTGCAGGGCCACAGGAGGAAGCACCAGGGTCAGTCAGGAGGCAGAAGGATCAAGAGGAAAGTGTAGATGAGAGTCTTTATTACTACAGTGATGGGAAGATTTCAGATGTGGACGTCCCCTATTGGGCAGGAAGCAAAACACAGATGTTGGGGTTTGTGGTTGGAAAGTTTGTAATATGATTTCCATGTGCCTGAAAAATCACAGGGATGGTAGGTACATAAACAATTTTGGCCAGTGATTTCAAGGTGCCAAATCATCAGTTACAGACTATCAACGTTGATTATTACAATGGGATCCTGAAACAGAGAAAGGGCATTAGGCAAAAACTAAGGAAATCTGAATAAAGCACAGAATTTATTTAATCATAATGTAGCAATATTCGTTCATTAATTGTGACAAATGTACCATACTAATGGAAGGTGTTAATTATAGAGGAAACTGGGTGTGAAATATATGGGAACTCCCTCTATTACCTTTATAACTTTTCTGTAATCTAGAACTTTTCAAAGATAAAAGTTTATTTTATAAAATTAACTTTTAGAACAATCTATACATTTTACTTCTCTCTTTTAAGTATTTTTCACATTGGTGAATGTGAATGTGGTGCTTAAGATATGCCTAGTGTCTAGGCAAAGGACCTTGGGGGCATCTAGGGTAATTGGCTAACTGACAAGGCAAAGGCTCCTCTCAAGGAGCAGGAAAGGCTTCCTCAAGGTGTTGGGGGTGGATCTGACCCACAGACAGAGCAGCACCAGGAAGGCCAGGTTCAACAGGTATGTGTGTTTCTGTGGGAAGACGAAAAGAAGAGAATTGGCACTTATCCTTTTCTAATGTCCATTCATTCATTTATCAAATGCTTATTGAGCATTTGACTGTTTCTGGCCTGGTGCTAAAGGCAGATAAAAAGAAAGAAAACCACTAGCCCTGCTCTTAAGAAAATCCCAGTTTAATGGGAGTTAAAGACACAAAACCCCAAAATTGCCTTAGAAGGTGACAAGTGTTGTGCCAGGATTTTGTGTATGATGCTGTGAGATACTCGAAGAAATGTTTGGCGGACTCAAGGAAGACTTCAGCAGAGCAAACATTTAGAGTGTCTTGAAGGGTAAGGAGCAATTTGTAAAGGGGAGCAGAGGGGAAAGAGTGGAAGAGTAGAGCTCAAGAGAAACACAGAGGCAGAAAGTCATGATGTTTGGAAGGTGGTATTGGGCAAGACATGGAGCCCCTGGTTGGGAATGGTAGGAGATGTGGCTGGAAAGGAATAGGAGGGCTCTAGCCTTTAATAGGAACTTAATAAACACTTGCTGACTGACTGAATGAATGACCAAAGGTCTTGCAAGATTTCTAGAGTCTAGATTTTATTCTATAGGCAACAGGGAGCCACTTCAGATTTTCAAGATGGGAAATAACATGACATGTTGGTGATTACACACTTGCCGAGTGTGGGTCATGGACCATGTGGTTCACGCAGCATCAGCATCAGCATCACTTGAATGCTCGGCAATCACTAGAGAATCTGAGGTCAGATCCCAGACATACTGAATCAGAATCCGCATTTCAGCAGGATCCCCAGGTGATTTATATGCATGCAAGTTCTAGAAGAGCTGTTTTAGACAGATCACTTTGTTGGTAGAGAAAAAAGTAGCCTTTTTTTAAGCTTCCCACCAAAAAGGAAAGAAAGGGAGAGAGGGAGAGAAGAAGAGAGAGGGGAAAGGAGGAAGGGAGAGGAGAGGAGAGAAGGAGGGAAAGCAATGACTCACATAAGTGAAATGGACAAACAACCTCCTCCCTAACTGCGTTCTTCCACCTACGTCCTGTCTCGTGGAAGAAGCAGCATCTCTAATTGGAAGACTTCCGGATCCCAGGCAGCCTCCAGAGGAGGGATGTGTAGGTGTCCTTTGAAAAAGCCACCCTGGAATTGAAGAGGGAGGAGAAGGTGCGATGGACTGCTGGTGGCAGAGCGACAGGCAACCATGTAACTCCTATTCCCTCTGCAAGCAGATGAAACATGCACTTAATTTCCACAAAAGTGGCTGCTGGGATGGCAGCTGAGGGAAATCAAAGGCTCAGCGGGGCCCCCATAATTCATGCTCATTTTGTGTAGCCAGAGTGGGTGATGGGATGGCAGGGTAAAAGTGTCCCAGCTCTTGCTAGCACGCTGCTGTGTTGAGGCCCATCCTTCCCCTCTGTCTCCCTCTGCATGCTTGCCCAGGGCAGCCAAAATCTGGATTCGTGCAGAGAAAGAAAATGGAAACGTTCCACTCTGCGCTGGCACAGGCTGCTGAGGCAGCCCTTGCAGGCGAGTGACCCACTTCCACCACCTCATCTATATTGTTTGTGCTGCTGGGGCCTCCTCCTCCAAGGGGCACTCATTGCGATCCATTATATTTACCCACGAATGCTGAATTTCCTTCTGATGAGTTACACATGATAATGATATCCGTGTGTCGCAGACTTTTATTTAAGATGAAAGACCAAACAGAGCCTGGCTTGTCTGATGAGTGCCCTAAGTTGGGTGATTATTCAGGGAATACAGGCAGGGCTTTATTGTTCCCTCCCTCCCCTTCATCACTGGGTTGCTGAGAACTGAGCTCATTCTCCAATGAAGCCTGGCTCTGCTCAACTGCTCCGTGCCAGGCACGTTCACATATTTTTTTTTCTTGAAGACCCTCCTGAGCACACTGTAAGATGGTCCACGTGTCCCTAGTTTACAGACAGGGAAATCAAGGCTAGCAGCTAGCTGATAGCATGGTTGAAAGTCTCTCCAAGACCGCGCTCTTTCCTCTGCATTGTTAATGACAATATTAATTTGAGGTCAAAATCCTTTAGGAGCCATGATCCAAATTCCCTGAAATATTATCCTCTGCAATAACCATCTCCAGCCTGAAGAGTGCCAAGTTTTTAATAATAACACTAATAGCTCATATTTGTTAGAGCTTTATGCTTTTTTAACTCTATCACATCTCATCTCGTTAATTCTCAAGAATGTATCATGAGACCTGCAGAGCTAGGTTAGTATTCCCAGTTGTTTGGAGAAAGGGATTGAACCCCACAGAGAATAGGCAGCAGTGTGGTGGGGAGGGAAGAGATCTGGAAGAATCAGGAAGTGTCAGGGTACCTCACCTTCCCACCTCTGTGCACAGACGTACGACTTCATCCAGCAGAAATTAGAATGTGTAGTGTGGAATTGATGAGACAGAACTGGAAGAAATGATTGTTGCCTTTGAAAAGTTGAAAATTGCCATGAGGAAGAAGCAGCAGCCTTATATATGTGTGTGTGTGTGTGTGTGTGTGTGTATGTGTGTTTTCATATGAGGCATATGAGAAGGGAGAGAATCCAGCCTCAGATGAGGTCCCTGATGAATCCTAGTCACCCTCCAACTCAGATTCAATTAAATACAGAGACAGAAGCCCTGAGCAGGGCATATCATGAGAACTTAGAGCCTGATAAAGCAACCATCCACCAAAGGCACCATTTGCCTGAATATTTCATAGGTTTTGTGGGTAGAGAGTGCTAAGACTCCTTGGGTCTATGATCACCCAACACTGAGATTCTCAAACAATTTGGGAGCAGATCACCTGCGCCAGCGTCCTCCCCTGGAACACAATAACGATACTATGTGTGGGAAGCAGATCTGAGATGATGGTTAGTTGGTAGCAGGTGGAAGCATTTTCAGGCTGGTGTTGCAGTTATCATCTTTGCACCTCTTCTTAAGGGAATTGAGGCAAAATCCTAAAGAGTGTGACTGTAAGACACTAGGAAACTCCCAGGGGGCTACAAGAAAATGAGGGAGCAGAGCCATTCAACACAGAAGAATAAAAGGAGATGTGCAACACAGCCATGGAGAGGACCACTCCCACCCCTAGTGTGAAGAACTGGCATGGAGGAGCTGCAAAAAGCGTGTGGAAGTGACATCAACTCAGCCTCGCTGTGGCAGTCTTCATGTGACCCAGTATTGTTAAGGACGGGGAGAGGGGAAGGGGCACAATGGTAGTGTCCAGTTGTGACACTGGAGCAGCTGAAGAGGCAGGAGTGGCTCAGGCAGAGTCCAGGGGAGCAGCTACAGCTGGAGAACTTCAGTGACCTCCAAGATGGAGTGTGAGATGCTCTGAGATGATACCAGAGGGAGCCCCGCCCATGGGAGATAAGCAGCTCCCCGTCTCTACCCGCTTATGTCTTACTCAACCTTTAAAAACCAGTTCCAAGGACACTTCCCAATGTGTTCTTTTCTTTTTTTTTTCTCCCCAAAGCCCCAGTAGATAGTTGTATGTCATAGTTGCACATCCTTCTAGTTGCTGTAAGTGGGATGTGGCCTCAGCGTGGCTGGAGAAGCGGTGTGTCGGTGCGCGCCTGGGATCGGAACCCGGGCCGCCAGTAGTGGAGCGCGTGCACTTAACCGCTAAGCCACTGGGCCGGCCCCCGATGTGTTCTTTTCTGAAAGTGGGTCATCCTCCTCCGAACTCCCGGAGCTCTTGACCTTATTACACATATTATTTTCCATCTTCTATTTGGCTGTCGATGGTCCATTGCCCCAATTAATTTTTCTAGAGTACAACCACCTGCCCCGTGTTCCTCTCTCCTCTTTCCATTCAACGTCCCTTCTAGATCCTACACTCATTGAGGGAAGAGACCTCCTCTCTGAATCCTCCCCACAACCCAGCTGGAATGCCTCACACAATAATGTTATTGACGTGGTGATTTTGTTTTTGAATGAATGACTGCATGACTAATTGAGGAGGCAAGATGGAGACAGGATCACGGAGGGAGATGGGTGCTTTTTAGTCCTCAGGGAAGGAAATCTCTGTGGCTTTGGCCCTGCTGCAGCCTCATTTTCCCAGGAGGAGTCAAGTCTTGCTCACAGTGGTTGAGCCAAGAGATGGCAGGAGGGAGAGAGCCAGCGCACACTCATCAGTCCGCCTCAGAGGAAATGCCCTTGACAGGGGCAACATGTGCTGGGGGCCGGCCCTGGGTACGTGTTGTTCCAGCTGCGTTCCCAGGAATTAGAGCCAGAGAAGGCAGGGAAGAGACTCATCTCAGAGGCTGGTGGGTAAAGGGAAGGGGAAGGGAGGGCCCGGGGCGGAGACAGCACCTCGCTGACTAATTAAACCCTTTGGTGTCTGGCCCCCACCAGCTCTGGCAGATTATCACTGCTGAATCAGCTCCCTGGCAAGGCCAGACTCACACTCCCTTTTTTCCTGCTTGATTTGCCTAATGGAAGCTGACGGTGAAGTTCAACCCTGATTGTCCGATTTCAGTAGGAACCTCAAGCAAGGAGAGGAAGGCAGACATTTGAGGAATAAAAATAGCACACATAATGAGATCCTTTATTTAGCTGAACCACTTCTTTAATGACTCACCTCCCTGCCTCTCTCTATTTCTCTCTCTCTCTCTCTCTCTCTCTCTCACACACACACACACACACACACACACACACACACACACAGTTTTGTACACAAGCTCAGGCCTTAGCTAGAGACCTTGCCTAGGTCCTGTAGGAAAGACAGGCCATCCATCCTGGACAGCAGGAGTCTGCAGAAGGGGATCTCATTTAAGAGTGAAGCTGGGAAATGTTCCCCTACATTCCCCCAACCAGCCTCCTCCTTCCCAATCTCTTTCAATAGATCCATTTTCCAAAATGTGACCTAAGATATTGGTCTGGCCAGCAAAACCCAATACGTGGGTAGGATTTGTGACCTTGGATTGTTCCTTGCCTTTCTGAGCCTCTGGTTCTATAAATTGAGGTCCAGAAGCTTTAGTTAACTTCTGAAAACCTGCGCTTCTCATCGGAAAAGTCAGCCTTACCTCTTGTGAGAAGGAAACAAGATGGCATAAGCACCTTCTCTAGATCCCACCTGTCACGTAGCATACACACAATGAACATCAACTCCTTCCCTCCTCTAAAGTGTGATTTTCTATGACTTTATAGGGAATCACCCAATAATCCTCAGCATCAGGGGTGGAAACCTAGCTCTAAAGAAGAAGGTTGGATTCTAATAAAGGCAGCTAACAGTTCTGGGTGTTTGCAAGTGCTAGGCACCATTCTTAGCCCTTCACATGCCTTAACTCCTGTAAGCCTCACCACTGTTATCCCCATTTCACAGGTGAGGCAAGGAGGCACAGGGAGTTAAATAACTTGCCCAGAGTCATCACGATGTTAGTCAGTGCTGAACCTGGAATTAGTTTTTAAATTTCTTGAAAGATTTTCATAAATAGAAAGGGCTCCATAAATGTTATACATTAGTGTCCCAGGTCATATATGTGCAAAGATCCTTCCATAAGAAGCTTTAACAAATGACAATAAGAAAAACCTGAGAAGGAGGGCGATTTGGGCATCGTGACTGGTGGACGTTGGGCCTGGACTAGGATGAGACCCTGCAAGTGAGCGTCTCCTTACATTTTTCCCTCTACAGGCCTCAATCAGGCTGTGAGGGAGAGATACTAAGAGGCCAAAACTATGTAACCCTGCTGTCTTGAAGATGCTAAACAGAGACCTTCCCAAGATAATGCCTCTAGAAGAGGCCTCCAGAGAGCAAGTTCAGATCCAGTGCCCAAAGCCAACCCAGCCCAGGCATCACTCATGCCTGGCAGGAAAAGGCAGGCCAGAAGTGACCAGAAGGTCACTCTGGGAAGCTTAAAAATTGAAGTGTGGAGTCTTTTTCTGAGTGTTTACTTCCCTTTGGATACAGACCATTCTTTTTCTTTTTTCCCCACTCTAACAAAACACTTATTGAGCGTTAGTTGCCATTTTTAATTGTGATCATTTTCCTTCATCCTTCATCATTTCATCTTCATCTCTTGTTTCACACATGAGGGGCCTCTGGCACAGAGAATTTAGATAAGTTTTTCAAGATGAAACTGCTAATGAAGGCAGCTAAGAAAGATCTAGAGTCCAAAGCCTGAATTCTGTTCACTGTAAGATGCTCCCTCTGTGTGTATATACTAGGCACAGTAGAGGCAAGGAGGTACAAAAGAAGAAAACACAGTCAGTGACTCAAGGACTTTGGAAGTTACTACTCTATGGCGACTCTTTATTTTCCTAACACGCCTATCTAAGGGACCCACACGAACTGCCATCTGAGACATCTGTATTTCTCACCATGTACACTTCTGGTTCTCTCGGTGTCTCTACCACAGGTGAATCTCCACTTTGATTCTCAGGTTTCAGCTCAGCAAAGCAGCCTTGGCCAACCCACCTACCCCTTCCTTCCCCACCCTACAAAAAGAACGATCTTCATAGATATTTTCATTGTCATTGAGCAATAGTTTATGAACCCATGCTCTACTCATTGCCATGCAAAGCAACACAATTGCCCACTTTTTCAAATGTCTCTGAATGACTGTTTTAATTAATACAAATGTTTGACTGTACTTTCAGGAGGGAGGAATGATTTTTATTAATCACCAGTTTCCCGTCATCAGTAGAATGTTAACTTTGAAGACAGAACAAAGTAATAACTATTACAGCAAGAGGAATTCCTCAGCTTTTGCTCACTTCATGTTCCATCTCCTCCATGAACAAGAGACTAGGAAAGTGGCCAGATGAGGGCTGGGGACAAGACAGAAACAGCAAGAGGAGTCCATAATCAATGAAACAAGCAGGACCCAACTAGCTCCTCACCTGCCAAGCTCATTCACCTCTACTCAATGCCTGGCACTGGCTTCTGCTTTGTCCCTATCAGGGAGACAAACTGACCACCACCAACTCTGCCCATGGGACCCAAGAGGAACCCAAATAAAATAAAAAGGTTACCCACTCAAACTGAGGAAAGGGGCTTGGGGGTGGAGGTGACACTAGCATTAGTGGTTGAGAGATCTCAATAAATTGTAAAAAGATGAAAATCAGATAAAAGTATGTGGATGGATAAACCAGAAAAAGTCTCAGCCCAGAACATGCTAAGGAAAGAATACAGTGGTGGAGAAGCTGCTCTTCTGAGAATAAATCAGGGCCAACTCTAGCCTAGAGGTCTAGGACGATAGAGTGTGGCAGAGAGAGGAGGAAGAGAGGCAAAAATTTAGTTGAATGTTTATTTGTTCAATAAATATGCCATTTAATCCTCCCTTCTATGCTCATCTTTGTAGAGCAGGAATGAGAGTTCCAAGATGGAAGCCAGGAAGCTGCTGGACTGAGATTGAAAAGGAGTTTGGGAGGATCTAGGAAGTGTGTTTCCAGTAGAGAAACGGGATGCTCTGATAGATAGAATCACTGACAGACTGGATACTTCTGAGAATATGGTAAAGACATAACATTGTTTTATCAACGGGAAGAAGGAAGGAAAGAAGGAAGGAAGAAAAGAACTCCAAATGGGGGGAAGAAACTCAGCATCCAAATATAAAACAAAATAAAATGGGAGTATTTCTGAGCCATTAATAGTGTTCAAAAACAGGAAAGAGAAATCTATTTAATCTACATTCTAGGAACCTTTTCTCTTGAGTGGCATGAGTCCCAAGAAGGATGTGTAACCCTAGCATACTATCTGGCTCTGCAGACTAAAAGTTTTACATAATCATGATAATCATAATGATCATGATAGTCATAATCAGGATTTTTATTTTTTTTTTTGGTTTTCAAGTTTTAGAATTAACCTGTAGAAAAAGTAAGGTCTTTATTTTGGTCATGGGGCACCATGTTTGTGTTTTCAATCTTGACCATTGGAAAGTGATGCTATAGCTTACAGAGTTTAGAGAATGGAGGGAGGGATGGAGAGGAAGAAGAGAAAAGGAAGTGACAGCTAAAATGCCCAACTTTGACGGTGTGAAGTCAGGCGCCTGCTAACGTTGATGCAAGAAGAGATGGAGGTTTAAATATATTATTTAAAATTATAAAAATAACCATGAGAAAAAATGCTAGTTATAAATATCAACATTTAGGACTGAAGGAGTTCCTGTTGTGTTCTTGTTGGAGTAAATACAATGACCCTCGAAGGAAGAGGGAAGATAGAGTAAGTGATTGACATTTTCCTCTTTTACATTAGCAAGTTAGCAAGCTTTACAACTGATCAATTATGAAATAGTGTTATAAGCATATTATCTGGAAGAGAAACAAAAACAGGAGGACTTATGAATGAGGATCAGAAGAAAAAGCCTGTTTCTTTTTTGTTAAAGAACTTTTGAACCGGTTTTTTTTTACATATACATCTAATATTTTCATTAAAAAGTTAAAAAATCAGGGGCCGACGCGGTGGCGCAAGCAGTTAAGTGCGCGCGCTCCGCTGTGGCCGCCCGAGGTTCGCTGGTTCGGATCCCGGGTGCGCACCGATGCAGTGCTTGTCAAGCCATGCTGTGGCAGCATCCCATATAAAGTGGAGGAAGATGGGCATGGATGTTAGCCCAGGGCCAGTCTTCCTCAGCAAAAAAAGAGGAGCATTGGCAGATGTTAGCACAGGGCTGATCTTCCTCACAAAACAAAAACAAAAACAAAAAACAAAACTTAAAAAATCATCCTAGCAAATGAAAAAGAAAAACTTGATTGAAGAGTTACATTCTCTCCTGGGAAATTGTGACTCACCTCAAGATAACAGATTTATTTGCTTTGGACCAAACTTGAGAATCTTAAATTTTGCACACGACTTGAACTTTTGTAAATCAAGAAAAATGCAGCAGTGACTCTCATGCTTTACTTTTAACTTCTGTCTCGCTGTATGTATGGATCACATGCTTTTATGAAACCTCCTCATCAAAGGCCCAAGGCACAACGCAATCAGCTTATCAAATAACACTCGGTTTGAACGCCCTCATAAATCATATCCTGAGCCCCATCACTTAAGAGAAATTCATTTCCCTGCTCCTGTTCTTTTTCCATGTAAGCTATGAACCTTCAGATAGCATGAGCTCCTCTGATACAGAGCCTTCCCAATCTGACTTTTTTTCTTTTTCTGGAAGATTGTCTCTGTGCTAATATGTCTTGCCAATCTTCCTCTTTTTTTTTTTTTCTTTTTTCTCCCCAAAGCCCCAGTACATAGTTGTGTATCATAGTTGTAGAGTTGTAGCTCTTCTATGTGGGATGCTGCCTCAGCATGGCTTGATGAGCTGTGAGTAGGTCTGCGCCAAGGATCCGAACCAGCAAACCCCGGGCCACCAAAGCTGAACACATGAACTTAACCACTAGGCCACCAAGAATCTGACTTTTAATCCCCCGCCTTCCTGCTCCCCACAATTATTTCCTACTGCCCACTCTTACCTGCTGCAGTCATTGGCAGATCCATCTCTGATTCTTTTACTTCCTCCAAGGCCAGTCATGTAATGCCCTTCAAAGCCACATTGATGGCCAAAAAAGAGACCAGCTGGGAAAGTAAAAGCGTACCCCCTACTGGAAGTTGATTGTATGGGAAAAGAAGATAAGTGGTCCAGGGAGCAAATCTATTGGACACTCCAGACAGTATGCTGGGTGCTTCATATGAATGATCCATTAAATTCCCACAAGCAGCTATTACAGATGAGACATCTATTATAGACATCTATTACAGATCTATTACAGATGAGAAACAACTCTGTAAAAGTTAGGAACCTGCCCTCGTCACACTGTTATTATGGGACAGTGTCGAATTTGAACTTAGGTCTATCTTGTTTCTTGTGTCTTTTTAAAATACAAATCATACTGAAATTACATCGTGGCTGGCTTTCCACATAAGACAAGTTGCATTGAATAATAAAATGGGGTTGAATATAGGTGTATTTAACCAGGTAATTTGTAGGCAATCAAGAACTTGGAGCTGGTACCATATGTGGCAACAATAAACCATCAACAAGATTGAGCATCCAGGAATATGGGCTTTGATCTTGGTCTTATGACCAATTAGCTCTCTGGGCTTGAGTTTTCTCATTTATAAAATGAAATGCTTTTATTGGATGATTATTAAGCTCTCTTGCAACCCTGAAGAATCTATACACAGAAAGAAATAAAACTCATTAAAGTTATTGTCCAATTCAGATATCTTGCAAATCACTGAGGTGAATGAGGTGGAAAAGTGGATTTAAGGTTAAACAGTAAGACAATAATTGAACTAAAAATAAAGTCCTCATATTCTAACACTTAACTTGTTACTGTCCAGCATGGAATGAATTTAGAGTACTGTAGTGTATTAGTCTGCTTGGGCTGCCATAACAAAATACCACAGACTGAGTGGCTCAAACTGGAGAAATTTATTTCTCACAGTTCTGGAGGCTGGGAAGTCCAAGATCAAGGTATCAAGGAGCTGGCAAGGTAAATTTCATTCTGAGTTTTCATTCTTGTAGCTTGTAGGCAGCCGCCATCTTGCTGTGTACTCACATGAGCTCTTCTCTGTGCTCAGGCAGGGGAAGAGAGAGAAAGCAAATTTTCTGGTGTCTCTCCCTAAAATGACACCAATCCTATAGGATCAGGGTCCCATTCTTATCACCTCATTTAACCTTAATTACTCTTTTGACGCTCCATCTCCCAAGACAGCTATACTGGGGGTCTAGGGGTTCAACATATGAATTATGGAGGAGGAGACAGACATTCAGTCCATGTCATGTATTATTAGAAGATAGTGGCATGAATGCATCAGATTTGAATTGCAAAATTATTTCTCCTAACAGTGAAAAAATACCCCAGTAAAAATGATAAGTCAGAAATAATGTAGAGCAGTGCTTTCTCAAACTTTAGCATGCATAAGAATCACCTGGAGAGACTGTTTAAACATATAGTTTAGCTGTGAAATTGGCTTTCAAATTACTTGTGACCAGAGCCAAAAAGAATACCTGCTGGTTATATACTTTTCACTGTCCACAGGAAGTTTGATATAAATCCTGCAGGGGAACTAAATTTTTGCCACCAATTCATTCTAAAATAAATTTATCATCTCTATGACAATGAGAAAATAAGAGAATGATGCTCTGAACAAAATCCGGAAAGTCAGGCCGCCCCGTGGCTTAGCGGTTAAGTGCATGCGCTCCGCTACTGGCGGCCTGGGTTCAGATCCCGGGCGCGCACCGACGCACCACTTCTCCGGCCATGCTGAGACCATGTCCCACATACAGCAACTAGAAGGATGTGCAACTATGACATACGACTATCTACTGGGGCTTTGGGGGAAAAAAAAGGAGGAGGATTGGCAATAGATGTTAGCTCAGAGCCAGTCTTCCTCAGCAAAAAAAAAGAGGAGGATGAGCATGGATGTTAGCTCGGGGCTGATCTTCCTCACACACAAAAAAAATAATAAAAGAAAACAAAATCCTGAAAGTAATAAAGCTATTTCTTGCAGCAGCTCTCAATAGAAGTTAAGGTTATCATGTGAAAAACAACTCAACAAAATCATTATTCTTGGATTATGGAGTATAGAATATTTCAAAATAAATACAATTTTGTTTCTTCCAAATGCACAGAGTAGTTAGAATTGGATCAACACAACATTGTCTAACAAAGATCCGTAAGAGACCCACTTTAATGAATAGATACGACATATGTGATAAGCATGAATTTTTTTTAATGAAGGGATACTTCTGCAAAGCTGAAGAGTTGTTTGTGTCTTAAGTAGTTTAACCCTTCTCCTAGGGCTTGTGTTTATACAATTAATTTGCTTTGAAACACTTTTTTGTTTCTGTAGGCCAATGGGTTTTATCTAGAAACAGGGATGCTAATGAGAGGAGACAGGCTGTATCCGCTTCGGAAATCCTATGTTCTATATCTTTTACATCTAGTTTGTGTAACTGGCCTCTGATGCCTGTCTTTATGGTGTAGCCGAAGGTCTTGTTGATAAAATATCCATGAGAAGTTCTCTCTAAGATAAATGAGGTAACAGATTGCATTGGACCGGGCATATTCTCTGATCCCAATGCTTCTCCATAATATTGGCTAAAAATGTTCCAAGATCAGTGTTTTGCACTAGCCTAGACATTGTATATCTCACCTGTTTTCCAAGGCAATGGAGATGTGCAGATATGAGGCAAAAAACAAAAAGAAAACAATAACAAAATTCCATTGTGTTTGAATTATGGATTTGTTCTACTCTGAGAGTCTCAGAGGAGTTCTTTTTGACAAGGGCCATAACTGATTAGAAAGTAATGAATTATGGGAAAGAATTCAAAGATGCTGAGATTAGATCTCCATGGAACTGAAACTGATAGCACTTGTATGAAACATCCTCTTGCTGTCAGCTACACACAATGGGGATGTCTTCCTGTTGTTGTGTTCCTTGCCTTCTAAGAACTAGGATGGAGAGCAGAAAGCACCAGGAAAACAGATAGGCATGACTTTGTCCTTAGTAATTATGTTACTGAGTAATGTTGCCTATTTTAAGCTAAGGGAGTGGGGTGTATGGTATTATCACCTTCCCAGGAGAGATATTTGTATTTCCTAAACTTCTGCTAACTGCTTAAAACTAAATCTAGTCACTGAAACCAAAAGTGTTCACAGATTATGTTTGCCTCCCCTCGAGGCGGAGTGGCAACAAAGATTTGTGATGGGTTACAAAAACGTACACAGAATCACATTGTCTATTTTTACATCAGGACTATCTCATTAGGTCACATCAATGGAAATCCAGCCCAGAATCAGTATATATCAATCACCCCTAATTTCACCAGTCACTCCATAGACTAGTCTATACTTTGGATCTGTGCTATCATATCTCTACCTGGCCAGACATTTTTTTCATCCATTCATTTATTCAAAAAAGCTTAAACTTTGTACTGAGTGAAATATAAAGCTAAATCTCATTTGCTCTAATTTTTATCCTACAGGGTTTGTATTGAAAAGGCAAGCAGAGTGCAGAAATAGTTCTAGTTTTCAGGGGTCTAGTGGGCAGTCCCAGCAACCCTTTTTATATCCATGGAAATTTTATAGACTTGAATCATGTTTCCTTTGGCTTTTCCATCTAATTCAAATCTCCTTTATATTCTTCCCTGGAAGCTATTTGAATCATCTGATACTTAACTGGCACAAAATCATTCCAGAACCAGTGTTTCAAGGATCAAAGAAATCCAGGATCAAAGGAACCCAGATCCTCTAATGTCTCCCTTCAGTCACCCTTCCCAATCCCCTCCACTTTCTGTTAGCTTCTCATTTTTATGCCCAGGCCAAAGGGGCCCTAAGCATCTGCCATACATATAGATGTCAATTGCATTGAATGGACCATGGGAATCCAATTATGATGCTGTAAGATGGCACTATAATAATACATACCAATATAATTAGAGCTAGAACTCTAGTAACATACTTTGTATGACTTGACTTCTTTTAACTTTATTGAGACTTGCTTTATGGCCCATAATATGGTCTACCTTGGTAAATGTTCTGTGTGCACTTGAAAAGAATGTGTACAACAAAGAAGATAAAAAAAGGAATCATAAAAACACTCAGCTAATCCAAAAGAAGGCAGAAAAAGAGGAACAAGAGAACAAAGAACAAAAAGGAAAAACAGAAAACAAATGGTGAGATGATGGCTATCACATTAAATGTAAATGGTTTAAACATTACAATTAAAAAACAGAGATTATTAGATTTGAGGTGGGGGTACAAGACCCAACAATAAGTTGCCTTCAAGAGACTCATTTTGAGTATAAAGACTCAAATATAAAGGGAAAAATGATATACCGTGTTAAACTAATCAAAAAACTGCCATAGATATATTAATCTACAAAGGATATTTCAGAGCAAATAATATTACCATGGATAAAGAAGAACATTCCATAATGATAAATGGGATCAATTCATTGATCAATTCATCAATTCATTCATAATGCTCTTAAACATTTATGCCCCTAGTAGCACAGCTTCAAAATGCATGATGAAAAACTGCTACAATTACAAGAAGAAACACACAAATCCACAGTTATAGGCAGAGAATTCAACACCTTTCCCTCCTTAATTGATAGAACAAACAAATAAAAATAGTAAGGATAGAGAAGACTTGAACATCACAGTCAAACATCTCAACATAATTAACATTTTCAGAATACTCCACCCAATAACAGCAGAATACACATTCTTTTCAAGTTTATACAGAATAGTTATCAAGATAGACCATATTCTGGGCCATAAAGCAATTCTTGGTAAATTTAAAAGGAGTCAAGTCATACAAAGGATGTTCTCTGACCTCAATGGAACTAAATTAAAAATCCACAACTAAAAGATCTCCAGAAAATTCCCCAAATATTTGCAAACTAATAACACGCTTCCTAATTACTTATGAATAAAAAAAAATGAAAGAGGAAATCATAAGGTATTTTGAACTGAATAAAAATAAAAATACATATCAAAGTTTACTGGATGACACTAAAAGCAGTAAGAATAGGGAAATTAATAGCATTAAACTCCTATATTAGAAGAGAAGAAAGATCTCAAATCCATGTCCTCAATTTCCACCTTAAGTAGCTAGAAAAAGAAGAGTAATTTAACCTAAATTGAATAAAAGAAAGGAAATTATACAGACCAAAGAGTGAATTGGTAAAATTTAAAAAAACAGAAAAACAGTGGAGAAAACAAATGAAACCAAAAGCTAGTTCTGTAAGATCAATATAAATAATAAAGCTCTAGGCAGACTGATCAGGGGAAAGAGAGAAAGAATGAGAGAGAAAGAAGAAAGGAGGGAAGGAAAGAAGTTTATAAGGAAGAGAGGAAGGGAGGGAGGGAGAGAAAAAAGAAATTATTCACACCATGAATAAAAGAGGTAATATCACTGTAAATTCTACAGATAATAAAAGTATATGTCAGGGCAGGCCCAGTGGCATAGTGGTTAAGTTCGCATGCTCCACTTCAGCAGCCCGGGGTTCACTGGTTCAGATTGATAGTAAAGTACACATATTTAAATGTAAAATTTGATAAGTTTTGACACCCATAGAACCATCAGCTCAACCAAGGTCATCAAGCCGTGCTGTGGCAGCATCCCACATACAAAATAGAGGAAGATGGGCACAGATGTTAGCTCATGGCCAGTCTTCCTCAGCAAAAAAAGAAAAAAGAGGAAGATTGGCAAAGGATGTTAGCTCATGGCCAATCTCTGTCACCAAAAAAAAAAAAAAAAAAAAGATATGCCAATAATTTCAACAACTTAGATGAAAAGGGCCAATTCATCAAAAGACATAGACTACCAAATCTCACTCAAGAATAAATAGATAACTTGAAGAGTCTTTTATCTATTAAAGAATATTTTATTTGTAGTTTAAAACTTGCCCACAAAGAAAACTCCAGGCCCAGATTGCTGCACTGTGAATTCTACCAAATATTTAAGGAAAAAATAATACTAACTCAACACACACACTTCCAGAAAACTGAAGAGGAGGAAATAATTCCCAGTTCATTCTGTGATACTAGCATTATACTTACTTCAAAACCAGACAAAGACATCCCAAGAAAAGAAAACTACATACCAATATACCTTATAAAAATTGAGGCAAAAATTCTAAACCAAAGTTTAGCAAATTAAATTTAAAAATAAAAATAATCATACATCATGACTGAGTAGAGTTTACCCCAGTAGTAGAAGTTTGGTTTAACATTAGTAAAGCAATTGATATAATTTACCATATTAACAAACCAAAAAAAAGGAAACTCATGTGAGCACCTAAACAGATGGAAAAAAATCATTTAAAAAACCCAACATCTATTCCACACTTAAAATAAACAAAACAGTCAGCAACCTAAGAATAGAAGGGAACATCCTCAATCAGATAAAGGGCAGCTACTAAAACCCCCATTTCTCACCTTACTTCCTGGTGAAAGACTGAAAGCTTTGCCCCTAAGATGAGGAACAGACAAAGATACCCTCTCCCATCACTTCCGCTCAACGTTGTATTTGGGGTTGTAGCCAATGCAATCAGGCTGGAAAAAGAATTAAAATGCATCCAGATTGGAAAGGAAGAAGTTATAATTGTCTTTATTCTCAGACCACATGATAATCTATATAGAAAATCCAATGGAATCCACAAAAAATGCTACTGGAACTAAACAGTGCAAAGTTGCAAGATCTAAGATAAATACACAAAAATATATTGTATTTTTGTACGAACAAACAAGAATTGAAATTATAGAAACAATACCATTTAAAATAGCATCAAAATGTAAAATATTTAGGAATAAATCTGACAAAGAATACGAGGCATATACATTGACAACTACAAAATATTGCCAAGAGAATTTGAAGAAGAAATAGATAAATAGACAGGTTTATCACATAAAATATAAAGCTATAACATTTCTAGAAGAAAACATAAGAAAAAAATCTTTTTGACCTTGTACACCATATCTCAGATATGACACTAAAAGCAAGATCCATAAAAGAAAAAAATAGATAAATTGGACTTCATAAAAGTTAAAATCTTTTGCTCTTCAAAAGACATTGTAATCAGAATGAAAAGACAAGCCATAAAGTAGGAAACAATATTTGTCAATCATATATAAATAATATATATATATTATTAAGATAAACAGAAAATATGCATAAATAGGAAAACAAGTTAAATATCATTAGCCATTAGAGAACTATAAATTAAACCATGATAGTGACGTCAGCATCGTGGTGGAGTGAGCTTCCTCCATTGAACTCTCCCCCTCTAAGACACAACAAAAAGGACATTCATATTCCAGCAGAAGCTATTCACACAACACAGGGGACGTCTGAGGCACCAAGGCAGCCCTACACCCGAGGACTGAGGTGCTAGAATCCCCAGACTAAATGGAAGGAGGAAAGAGAAGCTCCTTTCCTTTCCTAAGGACTTTGACCCAGAGCCTGAGACCACGTGGCTCTCAGAGGACGGGGAGGGGCGGCTCGCTGCGTGAAGAACAGTGCTCTCCAAGACCCCTCACAGCCCAAGGGGATCCCCCTACGGAGGCAGTGGAACTGTTGCGAGGGTAGTTTCAACAAACTAGCCCCTCAGGTGAGCAGAGAGCAACAGTGAGGCCAGAAATCTCTGAGATGGGGGAGGCAAAAGTAAGCGCACCTCCCCTACCTGGCCTGCCTGACTGGCACTTTAGCACAGCTGTGCTTCAGCTCAGCCCCATCCCCAGAGGCAGTGGCCCCCAGGTGCCCGGGCCCCACCAGCAGGGACAGTGTGACCACACCCCACCCCCACAGGCAGTGGCCCCCAGATGCCTGGCCCAACCAGAATCAAGGCAAGCCTGCGTCCCCGCATCAGAGGCAGTGGCAGCTCAGGCCTCAACACACCACAGCCCCAGCTGCTCCAGCTGGACAAAGCCACGGCCCCAGCTTCCCCAGATCCACCATCCCATGGCCCCAGCTCCTTTGGCTGGACTGCGCCTGCCCCCTGGCTCCACCTGCTTCGGTTTGGCCTGTACTCAGGCTCCAGCTGACTTAGCACCAGCAACTTCGGCCCACTACACTCCAGTTCCAGCTTCTTCAGCCCAGTGGTGCTCCAGCTCCTGCTTCTTTGGCCCAACGGAACTTCAGCTGCAGCTGATTCAACCCATCTGCACCTGAGCCCTTGCTGCTTCAGCCTAGCTGTGCTCCAGTCTCAGCTGTTCCTGTGCTCCAGCTCCAGCTGTTTCCACACTTCCCCCCCAGCAGCCTCCACTCAGCCATGTCTCAGATCAGCCAGGGGCTGACGAGAGTGCCTGCGGATTGAAGCAGGCCAGAATACACAGCCCTTGACCCCCACTCAGTGGCAGCAAGAGGAAACTGCGACCATATATTTTCACCATGAGGAAAAGTAAGCCAACACCAACAGGCACCATGCAAAAATATATTAAATCTCCACACCAAAAGGAAAATGACAAGCATGCAGAAGTCAACCCAGAAAGCACAGAAATGTATAACCTTAATGGCAGAGAATTCAAAATAGCCATCATAAAAAAGCTTAATGAAATACAAGAAAACACAGACAGATAATTCAATGAAATCAGGAGTTTCTTCACAATAGAAATTGAAACTATAAAAAAAAAACCTATCAGAAATCTTAGAGATGAAAAACACAATAGAGGAGATAAAGGCAAATCTGGAAGAGTTAAGTATCAGAGCTGACAGTATGGAGGGAAAAATTAGCAATATTGAGGACAGCAATGCAGAGATGCTCCAAATGGAGGAAGAAAGAGAACTAAGACTAAAAAGAAATGAAGAAACTCTCCGAGAAATATCTGACTCAATTAGGAAATCCAACATAAACATTATAGATATTCCAGAGGGAGAAGAGAGGGAAAAAGGAGCAGAGAACTTGTTCAAAGAAATAATATTTGAGAACTTCCCAAACCTGGGGAAGGAGCTGGAAATACCAGTGAATGAAATCAATAGATCTCCTAAATATATCAACATGAAAAGACCCTCTCCAAGGCATATAGTAGTAAAACTGGCAAAAGTCAATGACAAAGAAAAAATATTACAGGCAGCTAGACAAAAAAACTAAATAAATAACATACAAAGGATTTCCTATTAGGCTTTCAGCCGATTCCTCAACAGAAACTTTACAGACTAAGAGAGAGTGGAACAATACATTCAAAATTCTGAAGGACAAAAACTTTCAGCCAATAATACTCTATCCTGCAAAAATATCCTTCAGATACATTGAAGAAATAATAACTATCCCAGATAAACAAAAGCTAGGGGAGATCATTGCCACAAAACCCCCACTACAAGAAGTGCTCAAGAAGGCCCTTATCCTTGAGGAAAAAAAGAGAAATGGGATTTAAAGTTTTGCGCAAGGAGGAAAATAGGTTGAAAACCCAGAAAAATTGCAGTCTTCTATCAAAATGGATTAGCAAACACTTAATTTAAAACCAAATATCAAGGGAAGGTAAGCACCAAGCGTAAATATAACCTCATCATGTTAAACGTGAACTCACAACACAAGAAGGAATAAGATGTGACAACAATAACATAGAAGGGGAAGAGGAAAGGGATCAAATCAACTTAGTCTAAGGGAATAAGAGGCCATCAAAAAATGGACTACCGGGCCAGACCCGTGGCTTAGTGGTTAATTGCGTGCACTCTGCTACTGGCGGCACAGGTTCGGATCCTGGGCATGCACCAACGCACTGCTTCTCCGGCCATGCTGAGGCCACGTCCCACATACAGTGACTAGAAAGATATGCAACTATGACATACAACAATCTACTGGGGCTTTGGGGAAAAAAAGGAGGAGGATTGGCAATAGATGTTAGCTCAGAGCCAGACTTCCTCAGCAAAAAGAGGAGGATTAGCACAGATGTTAGCTCAGGGCTGATCTCCCTCACAAAATAAATTAATTAATTAATTAATTTAAAAAAATGGACTATCACATCCATGAGATTTTGCATACAAACCTTATGGTAACCACTAACCAAATAATCAGAACAGAATCACACACAATAAAGAAAGAGAAAACTAAGAGAACCACCATACAGAACTACCAAACTAAATTGGTAGTCTGAAACACACAGGATGAGAAACAGAAGAAATGCAAAAGACCCAGAAAAAGAGCGATAAAATAACAACAAGCCCCCACATATCAATAATTACCCTAAATGTAAATGGACTGAACTCTCCAATCAAAAGACACAGAGTTGGGGGCCAGCCCTGTGGCACAAGCAGTTAAGTGCGCGTCCTCTGCTGCGACGGCCTGGGATTTCCCGGTTTGGATCCTAGGCGCGCACCAACACACCACTTGTCAAGCCATGCAGTGGTGGCGTCCCATATAAAGTGAAGGAAGACGGGCATGGATGTTAGCCCAGGGCCAGTCTTCCTCAGCAAAAAGAGGAGGGTTGGCAGATGTTAGCTCAGGGCCGATCTTCCTCAAAAGAAAAAAAGACACAGAGTGGTGGGATGGATTAAAAAACAAGACTCAACAATATTCTCCAGGAAACACATCTCAGCTCTGAAGACAAACACAGGCTCAGAGAGAAAGGATGGAAGACAATACTCCAAGTTAATGGCAAACAAAAGAAAGCAGGTGCTGCCATACTTGTATCAGACAAAGTTGACTTCAAGATAAAACAGGTAATGAGAGACAAAGAGGGGCAATATATAATGATAAAAGGGACACTCCACCAGGAAGACATATCACTTTTAAATATATATGCACTCAATACAGGAGCACCGAGGCACATAAAGCAACTATTAACAAACCTAGAAGGAGATATTAACAACAACACAATAATAGTAGGGGATCTTAACACCCCAATCTCATCAATGGACAGATCATCCAGAAAGAAAATAAATAAGGAAATAATGGACCTAAATGAAAAACTAGGTGAGATGGACTTAATAAACATATACAGAGCAGTCCATCCAAACAGAGCAGATTACACATTCTTCTCAAGCGTGCATGGAACATTCTCAAAAATAGACCATCTGTTGGGAAACATGGCATGCTTATATAAATTTAAGAAGATTGAAATCATAACAAGCATCTTTTCAGACCATAATGCCATGAAGTTAGAAATCAACTACAAGGAAAAAGTCGGGAAAGTGACAAAGCTGTGGAGACTCAACAACATGCTACTAAACCACCAATGGATCATTGATGAAATTAAAGGAGAAATCAAAGCATATTTATAGAAAAATGAAAATGAAAATACAATGTACCAACTCGTATAAGATGCAGCAAAAGCAGTCCTGAGAGGGAAAATCATAGCAATACAGGCCCACCTTAACAAACAAGAAAAAGCTGAAATAAGCAACCTTAAACTACACCTAACAGAATTAGAAAAAGAAGAACAAACAAAGCCTAAAGTCAGCAGAAGGAGGGAAATAATAAAAATCAAAGCAGAAATAAATGAAATTGAAATAAAAAAAACAACGGTAGAAAGGATCAATGAAACAAAGAGCTGGTTCTTTGAGAAGATAAACAAAATTGACAAACCCTTAGCCAGACTCACCAAGAAAAAAAGAGAGAAGGCTCAAATAAATAAAATTAGAAATGAAAAAGGACAAATTACAACAGATATCACAGAAATGCACAAGATTATAAGAGAATATTGTGAAAAACTATATGCCAACAAATTGGACAATCCACAAGAAATGGATAAATTCCTAGTCTCATAGAACCTCCCAAAACTGAATCAAGAAGAAATAGAGAACCTGAATAGACCAATCACAAGTAAAGAGGTTGAAACAGTAATCAAAACCTTCCAAAAAATAAAAGTCCAGGACCAGATGGCTTCTCTGGAGAATTTTACCAAACGTTCAAAGACTTAATTCCTACTCTTCTCAAACTATTCCAAAAAATAGAGGAAGATGGAACACTTCCCAACACATTCTATGAGGCCAACATCACCCTGATACCAAAGCCAGGCAAAGACAATACCAAGAAGGAAAACTACAGACCAATATCCCTGATGAACATAGATGCAAAAATCCTCAACAAAATATTGGCAAACTGAATACAGCAATACGTTAAAAAGGTCATACACCACGATCAAGTGGGATTTATACCAGAGACACAGGGATGGTTAAACATCCTCAAATCAATCAATGTGATACACCTCATTAACAAAACGAGGAATAAAAACCATATGATCATCTCAATAGATGCAGAGAAGGCTTTTGACAAGATCCAACATTGATTTATGATAAAAACTCTCAACAAAATGAGTATAGAAGGAAAGTACCTTAACATAATAAAGGCCATATATGACAAACTCACAACCAACGTCATGCTCAATGGGGAAAAACTGAAAGCCATCCCTCTGAAAACAGGGACAAGACAAGGGTGCCCACTCTCACCACTCTTATTCAACACAGTACTGGAGGTTCTGGCCAGAGCAATTAGGCAAGAAAAAGGAATAAAAGTAATCCAAATAGGCAACGAAGAAGTGAAACTGTCACTGTTTGCAGATGACATGATCTTATATATAGAAAACCCTAAAGAATCCATTGGAAAACTATTAGAAATAATCAACAACCACAGCCAAGTGGCAGGGTACAAAATCAACTTACAGAAATCAGTTGCATTTCTATATACCAACAATGAACTAACAGAAAGAGAACTCAAGAAGACAATCCCATTTACAATTGCAACAAAAAGAATAAAATATCTGGAAGTAAATTTAACCAAAGAAGTGAAAGAGCTATACAATGAAAACTATAAGACATTATTGAGTGAAATCAATGACATAAAAAAATGGAAAAATATTCCATGCACTTGGATTGGAAGAATAAACATGGTTAAAATGTCCACACTACCTAAAGCAATCTGCAGATTCAATGCAATCCCAATCAGAATCCCAAGGACATTCTTCACAGAAATAGAGCAAAGAATACTAACATTCATATGGGGCAACAAAAGACCCCGTATAGCTAAAGCAATCCTGAAAAAGAAGAACAAGACTGGAGGCACCACAATCCCTGACTTCAAAACATACTACAAAGCAATATTAAATAAAACAGCATGGTACTGGTACAAAAACAGACACACAGATCAATGAAACAGAATTGAAAGTCCAAAAACAAAACCTCATATCTATGGGCAGCTAATCTTTGACAAAGGAGCTAAGGACATGCAGAGGAGAAAGGAAAGTCTCTTCAATAAATGGTGCTGGGAAAACTGGACAGCCACTTGAAAAGAATGAAAGTAGACCATCTTCTTTTGCCATACACAAAAATTACCTCAAAATGGATCAAGGACCTGAAGGTGAGACCTGAAACTATGAAACTCCTGGAGGAAAATATAGGTAGTACACTACTCACCATCAGCCATAAAGGGATCTTTTTGAATTCCATGTCTACTCAGACAAGGGAAACAAAAAAAATAAATAAACAAGTGGGACTTCATCAGATTAAAGAGCTTCTACAAGGCAAATGAAACAAGGATCAAAATGAATAGGGAAACCACTAGCTGGGAAGAAATATTTGCAAACCGTATATCAGACAAGGGATTAATTTCCATAATATATAAAGAACTCGCACAACTGAATAACAAAAAAAAACTCAATCAAAAAATGGGCAGAGGAAATGAACAGACACTTATCCAAGGAAGACATACAGATGGCCAATAGACACATGAGAAGATGCTCAACATCACTAATCATCAGGGAAATGCAAATCAAAACCACACTAAGATATCACCCTACACCAGTTAGAATAGCTATAATCACCAAGACAAAAAGCAACAAATGCTGAAGAGGCTGTGGAGAAAGGGGAACATTAATCCACAGCTGGTGGGAATGTAGACTGGTGCAGCCTCTATGGAAAACAGTATGGAGATTCCTCAAAAAATTAAAAATAGAAATACCTTATGATCCAGCTATCCCACTACTGGGTATCTACCCAATGAACCTGAAATCAACAATCCAAAGAGGTTTATGCACCCCTATGTTCCCTATGTTCATCTCAGCATTATTCACCATAGCCAAGACATGGAAACAACCCAAGTGTCCCTCGACTGATGATTGGATAAAGAAGATGTGGTATATATATACCGTGGAATACTACTCAGCCATAAAAAAAAGACAAAATCGTCCCATTTGCAACAACATGGATGGACCTGAAGGGTATTATGTTAAGTGAAATAAGCCAGAAAGACAAAGACAAACAGTGCATGATTTCACTCATAAGTGGAAGATAAACCAACACACAGACAGATAGAACCGTTTGGTGGTGAGCAGGGGCTAGGGGGGTGGGGGGTGGGCACAAGGGGTGGAGGGACATACTTATATGGTGACTGACAAACAATAATGTACAACAAAAATTTCACAATAAAAAAATTATAACTATAACAATGTAAAAAAGCGTGTGGACAAATACTTTAAAGAAAAATAAAGTTATTTTAAGTTATAGGAAAGGTAAAAAAAATAAAAAATAAATTAAACCATGTTAAGATACCCCTCCACACCTATTAAAGTGACTAAAATAAAAAATACTGACTATATCAAGTGCTGATGAGGATGTTGAACAGCCAGAACTCTCATGCACTGCTGGAGGGAATGTAAAATGGTACCACTACTTTGGAAAACAGTTCAGCAGTTTCTTCAAGAATCAAGCATACACTTACCATACGGTCCAGCTATTCCACTCCTAGGTATTTACTCAAGAGAAATAAAAGTACATGTCCTTTCAAACACTTACACATGAATATTCTTAGCAACTTCGTTTGTCATAGCTCAACATTGGGAACAATCCAAATGCCCATTCGTAGATGAATGGATAAACAGAAGGTGGTGTATCCATATAACGGAATACTACTCAGCAATAAATAGGAGTAAACCATTGATACAGGCAACATCATGGATGAATCTCAAAATAGTTATACTGAGTGAATTATGGTAGATAAAACAAAAGAGTACATACTGTAACATTCCATTTATATAAAACTCTAGAAAATGCAAACTAATCTATAGTGACAGAAAGCAGTTAAGGAGTTGCCTGGGGAGAGGGTGAGGGCAGGGAAGTGAGAAGGCAAAGGAACACAAGCGAACTCTTGGAAGTTATAGATATGTTCATGACCTTGGTTGAGGTGATGGTTCTACGGGTGTCAAAACTTATCAAATTTTACATTTAAATATGTGTACTTTACTATCAATAAAGCTGTTTTAAAAAGTGAATGTATTTATCAGATAGAATATGGAGAGCTGGAAATGTCCCAGAAAATTCATAATGTATCAAGAAATCAACATGGAGCCAGCATTTGACTAGTAAACAGAATTCATGTTATAGTCCTAAATATGGTGCAATAGAAAGGCAATACCAAATTAATTTTAACAATCTAGGTTTTAATATTATTTGTCCTCTCCAGAAACTGAAGTTTATCTTTCTAGAAGGGAAGTATTAGCTGAGATATCAGGGCATACAAATTTGTCTAGGGCATATTTAAGCAATCTCTCTATAAACATGTTTGAAGTATTTTTGTAGGCAAAAATAACCTGAGCTTAGGATTCAAAATAAAAAGATATCCACTGCCCTGAAACTCCATCAATGCTTCTAGGACTTCCTTTTATTAATTGACCCGTGGGTGCTTTGTTATTATGTTTTAATATTTGTTATTAATTGACCCATTGCTACGAGTGGAATACAACCGGGTCGCTGAATGCTGGTTCCTCTAAGGTTTCACCACATAGAAATGGCCCTCAGTTTGCTCCGAGAGGGTAGTGTGGGGAGACTTCAATCACCCAGTGTGCCAGGCTCAGATCAACTTGACCCCTAATTGTCTAATTCCTGGTGAATGTCCTGGTGAAGAAAAGTGGAGGAGGCACACTTTCCTCTCTGGTGAGACAAATTATCCCTTCTGAGTTGTTAGCATTTCCATCTAGCAACTCTTGAGGAATTTCTTTTCTCTCTCTCCAAGAAAATTTGGCTCTAAAAGGCTCCACTTGCTTCCCTGAAGCCACTGGAATGAAGGTGTGGCAGGGCCAGGCCCCACTAGCACCATCAGTGGCCTGAACTCAGATCCACCAGCCCCTTCTTTCCCGCCATCAGCATGCAAGAGTGAAGCTCAAACAGAAGCTACCAGAGGTAGAATGTTCCCTTGCAATAAAGCTGCTACATCAGCTTCTTGCGTGGTGCTTCTTCTGGCTTCTCAAAGGTGAAGTGTCTGAGACCTGGCCACCCCCGACCCACTCTGCACCACAAGACTTAGCTTGTTACTGCTGGTCTGAGCCCACCTTCTTGCCACCCTTGTCCTTCCTTCCCAACCCTCTCACCCACAGCTCATGGAGCTCAGAATAGATCCCAGTCTTTCTCAGACTAAGGCGGAGAGGGATGCTAATTCCAAAATGTGAGCTTGTTGAAGCCAGTTCTTTTTAGAGGAGTCTGACGCTTTCCCAGCTCTCTCTTCTAGGGTCCTTCAACTCAGCGGGAAGCATAAAGGTATAATTTCTTTCTTATCCCCTGCCACCAGGTTTCAAGGTAATCAATTCTGCCGCAACTGCTGCTATTTGATACAAATTTACCACATTTTGGGCATTGTGCTGAGTTCTTTGCATGACATATCTTCTTAAATCTCTTTTAATTCTCAAAACCGCCCTTCAAAGTAGTTATTAAATCCTTTCTCAGGATAGTGCTTGTGTTCACCAAGGGTAAGAAACTTGCTCAAAGCTACACAGCTAGTAGGTGAGCAGTGACTGAGTGACTTTTGGTCAAGTTTTTCCTCTCCTCCATTGATACCATAATGCCTTGATTCTTAAGAATCTGCTCAATGAGAGAGCTTTCTATTGTTATTGTGAATCTCATTCTCAATTCATAATCTACTAATAATAGCAAACTTGGGTTGTGAGGCTGCTCGGTTGGTTTTCCCATTGCCTGGGCCTTCTTGAGGTTCAGAGGCATAAGAATATGGGGTCTGGGGTCATGAATCACCCAAGACCTCTTCTCAAAGGTGAAAGGCATTTAACTAACTAAACAAAGCTAAACAGTTAAAGGCCCATGAACTCCACTGGTATTTACTAAACAAATTATAAATGACCTGAAGCCCTTCGAGCAGACCCAATAGAACTTTCATATTTTCATACCTATTGTTCTTGGCATGAGAGTGAGAACTTGCAAATAAAAATACCCGGTAATTGAGACACCACACCAATCGACTTGCATTCTCCACAATCACTCCATATTTGTGAGGACGGAGCACATTCCATTTTGAGCTAATATGAGTGTATATAAAAAAAGCTAAGTTTATATGAGTCTGAAAAGCCATCCACCCACCTCTGGCTCTTTGAATCAGATGAGTCCACTCATCACATCTCCCACCAGGGGACCAAGCCAAGCCGCTAAAGCCATGAAGCCCTTCATGGCTATGGCATGGACTGGGCCTCCCTTTCTGCTGACTGGCTCTCCACCAGACCCTATTGCCACCAGCTCCACTCTGAGCTCCTGAAGTTGTAGCCATGTCTTCAACCCTGCTCTGGCTCTGAAATTTGGGTTTGCCCTTGGTTTCTCCCAGCATTTGATGCAAATGGTCCTCAACCACTCTGAGTTGGCCTACCTCTCTGCCTCTCTTATGACTAGTTTCTTGGTTCTGACCCCTAACATTCAGGGAAGGCCAGCGCTGGGCCTCTGGCAAAGAGGATATTAAGTAGATAATTAGAGTTATGTGTGTGTGCACGTTACCTCTAAGTTTGTATTGTCTATCAGGTTATGTGAAATATATATGTTCTTTTTCATGCCTATTTAACACAAAAGTCCCTGTGTCTGGGGCTAATGTGCCATTTTATCAGGAGTTTTCTATCATGTGAACATCATAACATCCTAATATTCTCTGCTCTGCTCTTCAACTCTCCAGGGAATCCTTTCTCAGGTATTAATCTTGGCAGCAGCACTCATTAATACGACAAGGCTTTCTGGTTTTAAACAGCTCTTCAGACCCAAACAGGTCATAATTGAATGGGAGATTTAATTGTTTTTTTCCAGCAGACAATCAGGCCAGGAGAGTAAGGACTCTGCAGACAAAACACCACCACTCCGCCCCAGAATGAAAGGCGTGTGTTTCCATTCACTAATAGGCAGAAATGTCACTGGATTTCAGAAAGGCTGACTTGGGGCTCAGTTCGAGGAGAGAGCTATTGAATTCCTCCGTCTGGCTGGCAGACAGCTCAGCCGCGTGGCGCTCTCTTCCCCTGTCACTCTTGTTGATTTGCCTTCAAGGTGGTCATTCAGAGGGAGTGAAAGAAAAGGCCACTGTTTGCAATTTCAGGCCCAGAGATTTAGCCTCCATAGCTTGGCCCAGAGGCTCCAGCAAATGGATGGCACATCGTGCCTTAGTCTCGTCTTTTGTTCACATCAGCGTAAGATTCTCTCACAGAGCCATAATAACTGCCGCCCCTCCAAAGAAACCACAGCCAGGGGCACGGGTTTGATGGATCAGCAGCTGGCCCTGGATCAGCAAATTCCGTTTTCCACTATACATCAACTCAGTAAACCAGGTTTTTAAGCTTAGTGACAGTCGGCATCTACTCTGCTTTATTACCCGCTGCCTGACTTCGCTCTCTCCCTCCATTGACACTTAATTTTTAAGCTATCTGCATTAGAGCTGGAAAACTTTGTAAAACCTAAATTTCGACTTTTTGTTGTTGTTGTCTGTGATGATGAGAGAGAGCATGTCTGTATACTGTATAGATTGTGTTCTCTACCATTTTGAGGGACTTAGAATCATAGAACAGGTTGAGAATCTGGTTTCAGGGGAGACATGGCTACGGAGCAGGGAGCAGAGTGTAAGGCTGGACACATTTCTAGCTACACTGGAGCCAGATTTCCAGATTTGCCTCCTTGCTGTTGGAAGAGAATCCCAGAACATCACACGTGTAGGTCCATGGTAGAAGTAGTCAAAACACGTTTTAAAGCCAAGTGACTGTGATTTTGTAATGAACCGTGCCCAAATTCACTTCTGCCATGATGAATAATCAAAATAAGACCAATTGTCCCTGCTACAGTGTGGTAGACACTGCTGGAAGTTTACCAAAATCAGTTTCCCTTTCTTTTTGAATGTGTGAGTCATAGTCCATGCAGGAAAACAGTTATATTTCTGTAACTAGTCACTATTGATATTTATGACTTTCCTCCTCCACCACCATTCCCTGCTCCCTTTGTCTTCAGTCATGTCCCAAGTAGGTCAGGGTTCTTGACTTTGTGTGGTGATGTGGACCTTCATTCCTGAAAGGTCAGAATATTGAATGACCCTGCCTTTATTTCATTGGTATGGTTTTCTATTGAACATGGAACTAAGAAATGACTTCTCTAGGCACCAGCCCCGTGACCGTGGTTAAGTTCAGCACACTCCACTTTGATGGCCCGGGTTTGGTTCCTGGGTGCAGACCTACACCACTCACTGGTGGCCATGCTGTGGTGGCAACCCACGTAGAAAATAGAGGAAGATTGGCACAGATGTTAGCTCAGGGCAAATCTTCCTCAAAAGAAATGACTTCTCTAGAGAATTCCAAGTTTGAAGCATGATCCAGAATGTCACCATTATATAGCAGCAACTCAATTTACCCTAAATAATCAAAATCTATCACTTTAGCCAGAAGAATAGAAACCTTCTTTGCCTGTTGGTTAAATGGCATAAACAACCCCAAAATGGCCTGGTGGTAGACTAAACTTCCTATTTAATGGAACCCTAGATGTGTACTCTGTTGGAAGCACCTTCCTGTGGGAATTCAGCCTAAAATGGCAAGGATGGGAAGCAAAGTATCTGAAAGTTGGTTATTGGGTATTTTAATTCCCGGACCTATGTGTTCAGGCTATGAGAAAGACTGCCATAAGGTGATCATTTATTGAAAGTGTATTCCACATCAGACTCAGAGTACTTTCTCCCAACTGGCACTATAATCAAATCTTAAGTAAGCCATTTCCCCATCTATCTGGCCAGCTGCTTTTGTGTAATGTGATACATGATAAGACTAGTAAATTCCATGGGCACAAGTCCACTGTCACACTTATTTTGCTGTGAAATAGTTTCCCTCATCAGAAGCAAGTTTGTATAGGATACGGTGACTGAGAATAAGGCATTCAATAGTCCGCGGGTTTTAGCGCTGGCAGAGGCATTGAAAGAAAGGAAGGCAAGTATGTATCTATCCTAGTAAGAACAAATCACTGCCTTCTTTATGGTGGAAGGGGACCAATGCAATCAATCTATCGCCAAGAAGCTGGCTGGTCCCCCTGGAGAAAGGCACCAGAGCAGGGCTCTGCATTGGTCTTTGTTGTTGGAAACTTGGGCCCGCAAACCATATTGCTGAGCTGATACACAGACTTGATCCCCACCCTGGGAACTTTGTACATGAGCCCATTAAGAAAGCATGGGATAGCTGGGAAAAGAGATGGACTGATATCTATAGAATGTATCATCTTGTCCACATGATTGTTGAGAGCCTCCTCCGCAGTGCATCACCTTTGCTCGGCATTAGCATGAAACACAAATGTGTTGACACACTCTGTTCATCCAATACCTCTTCCCCAGATCTTTGTTGCCGGTCTTCCACTTCTGTGCTTTCCAATTACTGACCATCCAGCCAGACACTTAGCCACTGCACCTGAATCAGGGTAGATCCAAATTGCTGATCTCAGTCCAGTCAAAGTGGACAATCAAACAACTTCCCAAAGGGCTGCCTTTGGGGAGGATTTTCCTTTATTGGTATCTTTCAAGAACACTCCTGATCAGAGCTGTAACTCCACAGCAGTTCATTTCAGATTGGTGACTACACACTGTGCAGAGCAATTGTAAACAGGACCCAGGCTTTTCCTTGTCAGTAAAATAGCCATCGTTGAGGCCATAGATGCAGACTGAGCCAAAGGAGTCTCCATAGCAGGAACAGAGGAAGCTGGAATCTGGGCCTCCTGTTCATGCAACTTACTTCCCTTCCAGAGCTGCTTAAGCCTGATCTCTTTCATAACGTTTCAACTTGATGATAGATGGTTGCTGTGCATATCCAAATGTGGTGAGTCAGTTGATAGCCAGTTCCTAGTTGATAGAGTAACAGATGCTTTGGTGCCCTGCCCAGATTTCCCCAACGCTCACCATTTTGGTACATGCCAATAGTGTTCTGCTTTAGTCATCAGTGATTCTCTACTTGAGGGCTTTCTGTGGGCCTGTGCACATGGCAAGTCAGAGTGCAGAGGAGTTAACAGCCTTGAGAACAGCCCTCAGCCAATGACAAATGGGAGCTGGAGAGAAAGTACACCAGCTTCCTCGTCCCTTAAGTGGGATGTTCCATACAATCTCCCCAGGGTCTCTAGTGAGATTAACCGCTGTGAGTTGCTCACAGTAAAAACTCATTAATGGACCCACATTAGCTTCTTTCTCTTCCCTGTATCACATCTCTACTTCTTTACCAGTGCTTTCTGGGATCCTCTTTCAGACAAACCACATATACTCAAATCCTGTCTCAGGTATGCTTGTGGGAGAATGTAGGCCATGACAGACAGCTCAAATAACTTGGTAACTTGATATCAGGTGCTCAGTTTCTTTTCATAAATAATCAGGAGCTTCATCTCAAGAAATTATTTGTACATAAAAGTACCCCTGGCTTTGCTCTAAAACCTAAATCTGCACACAGCTAGTAGACTACATTTCCCATTTCCCTTGACTTTCAGTGTAGAAACAAATCTGAATTCTAGTCAATGGAAAGTAAGCAGAAGGAATGTGTGCTACTTTTTATGAGCCCAGCTCATGGAAAAAAAGCAAAAAAAACCTCCTATGGATGCCCATCCATTCTCTCCTTCCCTTCATGTTACCTGCAATGGCAATACACAATGGGGCATAGGAAAGCACACAATGAAGACAAGACACTTGTCAGCCTGGGTGCCTGAGTAACCGTATGGAACACCCCTTTCCTAGCTGCACTGGATTTGCACTAGACTGTTATGTGGATAAGAAGTAAACTTCTATTTCCTTAAGCCAATCAAAATATAGGTATTTTGTTTTTTACCTTTCCTGATATATATATATATCCTGAAAATTAGTGTTTTGAATATAAAAGATGGGAAACAAAAAACAATGAAAACATTTTCAGAGAAAATCAAATCACTAAACTAAGCTTAATTGTGTTATTCTAAACCCCTAATTTTCTCCACATCAAAGCTGCTCAAAAACAAAACAGAACAAACAAACAAATCTATAAAAGTTCATCAAAGTTAAATCTCACCAGCACACACTGGTCATCCCAGAGTTAGGCAGAATCATTTTGCTCTTTCTGAAAATAACTGCTTGCATGTTTTGTAATCTTTGCCCACTTTACCAAGAGGAAATCTTTGTTCTCCTTTCCAATATTTTATACTCAATTTGCTTTTCTGCCAGGAAGATGTTTTTTCCATCCATCTATAGAGTTTCTCCAAATATTGCACTCCCTCATTTTCCCATGGGGCTGCCCATACCACCATTGACAGATTCAAATCATAGGTTGGAAGTCTCTCATTGAATAAATGGATTAAAGACAGAATAAATGGAAGTTACAATTCCAGTAATTGTGAAATAGTTTATATCTTATTAAACTTCATGCAGATAACAATGATAATATTGGGATAAGCAAAACAAAACAAAGAACAACCTTTCTGATGACACTGGAGAACAATCAAAAGCAGGTAGAAATTGGAATGGATTCAATGCTTGAATGAAAGAAAATGCACTGGGTGAGAGCTATGTTTATATAGCTTTTCCCCTAAGGGCTATTCTAGTATGCTCACTCTAAGTTGCCTTAAACTCAAACAAAAATATATAGCCTTTTAGCCTGAGGTGTCAGAGGGAAGAATTTGGGGTTTCCAGAGTAGCTGAAAATTTAAGGAGAAGAGAATGTTTAAAAAGAGGGATCCTCATAAAGAAAAGTCCCCAAATCTGCATGCAAACTCCCCTTAAATCCTTGACTGACATCTGAATTATGCATATGGGGAGAAGACGTAAAGATACATAGCAAAGAGCAACAGCTGAAAAACTTGAGCAGAGATTTCAGCTGTGACCTACTGGAGGAGAGAGAGAGTTCAGAGTTTGAATTTCATCAAGTTACAGAGTGTTGGTAAACACCTTGAGCTTCTTGTTCATTTCTAATAAGGGCCATGCCCTACATGTAAAGACTATTGCCCAGGACTAAGGATTCATCCTAAGACTAAAAGAAAAACTGAAACAGACCCACTCTAACAAAGAATAAAACAAGTTAATCACAAGTTCAAGGTATCTTGTGCTACATAATGATGTGTCAGTCAATGATAGACCACGTATATGATGGTGGTCCCATAAGTTAAGTACCATACAGTCTAGGTATGCAGTAGGCTCTACCATCTGGGTTTGTGCAAGTACACTCTCTGAGGTTCGCACAAGGACAAAATCACCTAACGACATATTCATCAGAATGTATTCCCATTGTTAAGCAATGCATGGCTATAATTAGTCAGTAATTAGATCACTTGCTAGAGCAAAAACCAACTCATCCAAGGAAGATAGAATTCAGAGTTTCTGCAACATCCACAATGTCCAGTATACAATAAACAATTATTGGACATGGAAAGAACAGTGAAATGTGATCCACAGTCAAGAGAAAAATCAGTCAATAGACTAAGACCACAGATAACTCAATGTTGTAACTAACAAACAAGGAATTTTAAGCAGTAATTAAATATATGATCAAGCATGTAAAGTAAAAGATGGTTATAATTAGTGAACAGAAAAGGAATACCAACAGACAAATAGGAACTATAAAAAAAAGAACCAAAATTAAATTCTAGAACTTTAAAATATAACATTTGAAATAAAAAAATTCACTGGATGGGCTTAGCAGATTAGATACAGTAAAAGAAAGTCATTGTGGACTTGAAAGAAAACAAAAGATTGGAAAAAATTGAAGAAGTTCTCAGAAACATGTGGGACAATATCAAAACTCTATTATATGTATAATTGGAGTCCCTGAAGTAAAGAGAAAAAGGCCAGGAAAAAAAAAATGAAAAAGTAATTGCTGACTTCCCAAAATTTGGGGAAAACCATTAACTTACACATCCAAGAAACTCAGAGAACCCTCAGTAGGATAAATATAAAGAAAACCATAAGTATGTCATGATAGTTACACTGCTGGAAACCAAAGATGAATATGTCTTCAAAGCCAGCAGAGAGAAATGACACGTTATATATAAGGGAACAATGATGCTATTTATAAATAACTTCTCCTTTGAAACAGTGGAAATCAGGAGACAATGGAACTGTCTACCTAAAATCCTATATCTAGTAAAAATATTCTTCAAACATGAAAGCAAAATAAAAACATTTCAGATGAAAAAAATTTGAGAAAATTCCTTGTCAGCAGATATGGATTTAAAGAAATGCTAAAGAACTATCTTCAGGTTGAAAGTAAATGAAACCAGATAAAAACTAAATTCTATAGAAAGGAATAAAGAACACCAGAAATGATAAGTCCAGTCACTCCTCGTTCTTCATGGATTCTGTATTTGTCAATTCACCTATTTGCTAACATTTTTGTGTAACTCAAAAATGAATACTTGTGGCTCTTTTTCAGTCCTTCACATTCTGTAGAATGGTGAAAACTTTGAGTTGTCTGAAGTGCATGTTCACAGGTGAGGTGACACTCTGACTTCTTGTTTTAGCTTTCATACCGTAAACAAGTGACCTTTTTGTATTTTATTTAGTGCCAAGTTTTTCACATTTTTACACTTTTGGTTGGTGATTTTGCTTTTTAAAATGGCCCCTAACTGTAGTGCTGAAGTGCTGTCTAGGGATCCTAAGTGAAAGCAGGCTGTGATGTGCCGTATGAGAAAATACATGTGTAGGTGAGCTTCATTCAGGCACGAGTTACAGCGCTGTTGGCCATGAGTTCAACGGTAGTGAAGCAACAGTATACATTAACTAAGGTGTCTTTAAACATGAACACACATAAAACAAGGATAGGCATTGATCACTTGGTGAAAATGTTGTGACCAGAGTTTCCCAGGAACCTAACCCCTAGGAAGGTTCTCCTAGGAGCCACAGTTTAGTATTAGTGAACTCAGTGTTCACAGCGACTTTATAGACTTTCTCAGTGTTCAAAGTGACTTTGTTATCGTGAATAATGAGTAACAACTATATGTGAGTAAATAGAGAAGGCAATTGTTTCTTATTAAGTTCTTTAAAGACACATAACAAATTAGTGCCAAAATCTTAATACTGTTTTATGGGTTTATAAGATAAGGAGATGGAAGATATATACAACAGCCACACAAAATATAGGGGAACAGTGAATGGAGTTATACTGTACTGTTGCAGGATTCTTACACTTTATGTGAAGTGGTGCAATTTTAAATCCCAGTAGACTATGATAAGAATGCGTGTTATAATCCTTAGAGCAACCACTACAAAATTAATATGAAAAAATTATAGCTTAAAAGGCTATTAGTGAATTAAAATGGAATATTAAGAATATTTTACTAATTCAAAGAGGTTCAGGAGAGAAAGAACAGAGGAACAAAAAATAGATGTGGCAAATATAAAACAAATAGCAAAATGGTTGGTTTAAATACAACCACCTATTAAGGAATACCTTAAATGTAAATAAACAAAACACTCAGATTGAAAAGCAAAGAATGTCAGATTGGATAAAAAGAAAGGTGAATGAATGAGTACACAAATGAACGAACAAGCTATCTTGGAAAAATGGATCAAACGGAGTTAGTGAATATTTTGTCATTACTGGAAACCATTTACAGAACTATTATCCCCCATTCTCAGCTCACACAATGTAATGGTGGGTCTAACCCCACTCTTGGCTCCAAAACTGGGCATGTAACTCAGATCCGGGCAGTCACAGCACAATATCTCCCTATCTATAGTGATTGATTAAGAAACAGGCATGTGATTCAAACAGTACTAATGTAAGTCACAGCCAACACTTTTGTTGGAATATTGGAAAAGAGAAGCTCTTATCTCACAAGTTTCTAAGCTGTTAAAATGTAAACCTGCATCTTCTGGTGGCCATCTTTTCCTGTTTGATAATGAAGATAACACAGAAAAAGCAGAGCTGAAAAATATAAACAGGTTTCTGATGTCAACATTTTGGTCTTTTGGATCCAGGCATGCCTGCAGCCATATAGACTCTGCCTTTCAGTTATTCAAGTAAACAAAAAATCCCCCTTCTTTTGGTTTCTCTCACTTTCAGCCAAAAGAGACCTGACTAACACAAGTAGCAAACCAATTATGTTCCAAATAATCCATAACATCGGTTGAAATAAGATAAACTAATTAAATGAGTCTGTTTCTAATTTCTGTCTCAGTTTTTTCAACCAAAGAGTTGAGAAACATCTAAGAGTTTGAGAAATCCTTGCAAACTCATAAACCAGAAATGATATGGAGAGCTGCCTTCAACTCTTCGTAATTGACGGATGTTGTTCATGAAAACATTGTGCCCTCTAATTTCTACGTGGCATATTAGTAGGCCCCCTAGGGTGTGCTCTCAACCATCAACAGTTCCTTCTTGGCTGTTCCCCTTAGAAGGAATCTTTACCTTTTGCCCAGACTACTCAATGTCCATGCTGGATCTATGTTCAGAATATTAAACCTCTCCTCCCCCATCATGGAAACACTTACTATTTGTATACATAGAAACTAAAGTCGGATGGATTTCAAGTAGATCCCTACTTGCCTATCATTGATGTTTTGGAGAATTTAACATCATCAATAGTTTGTATGACTTAAAAGGGAAATTATCTCCTAATCTTCATAAATTACCTCTCAAATAGTTGACTTGCTTATATCTCTTTACTCTGTAATGAAAGAATGCATTTTTAGGGACTCACAAAATTAGCTTGTCTATGTTTTAAGAGCTTCCTCTACAACCATCTACTGTCACAAATACAGAGAGTAAGTCCAATGCCAACGGATTAAGAAATGTACACCAATGTAGATGTGATTTATTGATCAGCACTCCCTCTGCATTTAATTCAAGAAGCTGTCTTGAAGAGGTTTTGCAATAAAAGCAAAATGGCTAGAATGCTATTTGTTTATTCATACATGGTAAATTCTCGAAAAATGTCCAATGGATTGAATTGAATATGTATGTGTTGGAACAGACTTGTGCACAGAGTTATGGTTTCAACAGATGAATTTTGGAACAACAAAAACATTCAGTCCATAGAAACTTGGATAACTTTTCGATTTCGTTGGCAAGAAAACTGGACTCAGTTCTTTGGCACTCCATAAATACACCCAATAGAGCTGTCTTTAATCTATTTTTCACATTTTCACAGCTGGCCCCTAGGACTTGATGGGCAAATGAGATCTCACCGGTGACTCAAGCCACTTTAGCTCAGGAAATATAAAAGAAGCAGTTCCCAGTCTTACTTGGAAAAGGTAGGCAAGCTTGTCCCTGGAAGCCCAATACTGACCCCACGGCCCCAGCGGACAAGCTCTTGGCTTTGGAAATTTATATAAAGTGTCTCCAGGGCCTTACCATTTTTCATAACATTTATTTTAAAATCAACTGCTTATTTCTGATCCTCTAGGCCTCTGCTAAAGAAAAGTTGATACGTCTTAGAAAAAAAGCAGACACACATGAGGTGTACTACTCTACCACATTACTCAAATGTCAAATTCTCCTCCTGCCTATTTTCAAAATTAACCTTCCACCCCCTTCTCCCTCAGCATCCCCAAATGAAATTCCCATATTATTTTCTTCTTTTTTTTGCATCTGTTGGATCTCCAAATTTAGTTGAAGGCATAGCATGGCTCAGGGTTGATTTCAAAAGCCATAGAGACCCAGGTACTTTTTTTTTTCATTCCACCTCTTGTTAGCAGAAAATACACACACTGAAATTTCATTCTCAGCCGTGACCATTACAAGAGATAATGTATCTTTTTCCCTTCTACAGCCCTCCCCCCATGGAATTTCTCCAGCCCTGACATCCCCGGCAGAGGCTGTGCTCACAGCCCTGTGCATGCTACAGCTCTGAGCACACTCCATCATAATTGTCCATTTCCTCCCCCAGCTTCTCCACGAGAATGGATCTATGTTAACGTAGAGAGCCAAACTATTTCACATCCAGGGCCTAGGACAGCAGGAGACACAGGTAGGTGTTCCATAAATGTTGCTGACTAAGTGAATGAATGAAGGATGAATAGGCACCCCTGGTATTGAATGAATTGTCCTGCCTCTGAATAGCAAAATGCTGCCATCAGTGAGACTTCTCTTCTCTGCTCTTCGTAACAGCAAAGGCCCACTCTCCCAGGTCCTTAATGCCCTCCATGTTGACAGGTTTGCAGGGCAGCAGGTGAGGGTGGGGGGTGCCCTGTGAGGCCCTCCCAGAGCCAGGGCAATGGGTTTACTGGTGAAGGAACCCCAGATCTGACCTCACTAGTCCTGAGCCCTGACTGTAGTAGCTGGCCATGGCTCACCTATAAGGACCTTTCCTCATCTTCCTCCCAGTACGCTCCCAGGGAGGCCCTCTGCAGCCTGGCACCTGGGCCGTGAGAAAGGCACTTTCTCTCTACAGCTGTCTTATTATTTACTTTGAGGCCTGTAAGTTCCAGGATCACAAATTCCAATTCAGAAACAGCCAGAAAAATGATTACAAAAGGACACGCTGATGCTCTGTTTTAGAAAAAGATCTGTTCTCTCCTGATGCATTTGAATACGCTATTTCCTCTGGCTGACCTCCATTTCTCAAGTCGATAAAAATCTACTTTGTCTGGCATTCACTTGCTCATGCATTCAATCAACAAACATGGCCAAGCAGCTCCCATGGGCCAGATCTATCCCACACTTCACTCCCTTTGATGAAGCCTCCCCCGACTTGCTAAGTTGGAGTTAATGGTCTGGCCAAAGTACATTTCACATTCATTTTAATTACACATTTGCTGCTTTCACTCCTTCCCTCCATGGTGAGGAACAACTGAGACTCAGAAATGTTTAGTTTTCCAGCACCCAGTGTGTCAACCGATGCACAGGAGGAACGCGCAAGTGAGAAACTGTTTCCGAATCCCACATTGGCTACGAAATTCCACTCTTCAGAATTAGAGATTTTTCAGGGATAAATACTATATGTTTTCCCTACAGGTTTTGAATATTGCATGTGGATTTCCTGTTGTTCCTTTTTGACACTAACAAGTGACTTCTTTATGAATAACTCCTGTTGTGCACCCATGTTTTAGGTGATCTCACACCATAGTCTGTATTATCGGAGGATGACCTTGGGCAGAGGTCCGCAAGTGTTGGGTCCTAAAAGGAAAACAGACAAACAAACAAACAACAAGACCCCCATTTCCTGAGAATACTTAGGGGTCAAATCTGGAATCTGCAGAAATTTCAATGTCCAAAGGACAAGCCAATAGTTCAAAACTGTGGTCAGTTCGCAGCCGAGTGTTATGTTGGAATAGCTTGTGGCCTGAGTTTATGAAATGGACCATTGTGTTACCAGCCATACGCTCTAAGTACTGCACATTATTAGTTAACCTACGAGATGTAGTTTGCCAGAGAAGGCCCAGCATAGGCCAGCGCCATCCCCAAAATGGGACAAAGCATTGAGTAGCACCGTGATTTCTAAGCTATCCTCCAAAAGTAGACGTGTACTCACTTACAAAACAAGCAGCCAGCAAGGCTCTTATTAATTGGCAACGCTTTGCTGGTGGTCCTGTAGGTCAAACAGCTAGATTTTCCACAGACATGAAGGAAGGGGATGAGAGAGAAAAGAAGAGAGGGGGAAAGAAAGAGATGGACAGACAGAGACGGAGAAGGGGAGGAGAGGGAAGGAGAGCCTTGAGGGAGACACAGCTGACAGTAAGGATGCTGCTGGGGGTGGGGTGGAAGCAGCATTCTTCCATTGGCTGAACCCAGAGAAAGCCTGGGAAACGCAGCCTGCAGGCCAGGCTCCACGGAACAGAGCCAACTGGGGAAAGTAAGGCAGGCTGCGAGGTTCTGGAGACCCCAAGCGGACACAACACCTCTGGAGCCTGCACAGCAACGTGGGACCAAGGGCTGCACGTGCAAAGAGCAATGACTTGAGCATTGTTTTTCAAGGAGCCACTGCTTGTAGCAAACCTTCTTGAAGATATTTATTCACCTCAGTCAGAGTAATGGAGAACTGACCACGGTACCTTGCAATTCCTCTTTGCCGACATGAACAAATGGCTGTTCAGCCCGGAAGTTCTGTTCTGAGTCTGGGAAGCAGCCTGGCCTCTTCCTGGACCTCAGGGACTCCTGAAAAGCTGAAGCATGGGGTGACCCTATGAGAGGGAACTGCTGTGCTGGGACCAGCACACACTCCCCCCGCTGGGCTCATTAGAGCGCCAGTTGGACAGAATATATTAACACCTCAGAGAACCCTTTTCCTGTGCAATGACACAGCGAGAAAATGTCTCATATCTTTCTCCGGGAGTGTCTGTGAGCGTGTGTTGAGCAGGAGGGGGTTGAGGGGCTTTCACTTCAGCTCATCTAAAAGGAGGACACTTTCCAAACCCTAGTTCCTGGCACTGTAAGAGGGTAAGAGCCAGGGGCCGTGGACACCAGGCAAACACCAAGCTCCCAGCCCCGCCTCAGCTCAGGACCCACCCCACCCCAGATGCTGCAATCACAGGATCGTGGGGGTAAAGGTGTGAAACTCAAGGTTTTAGGTCCAGAGGAGAGTCAGCTATGAAACTTGCTTGATTTAGGAGACCTTGGTGTAAATCTTAGCTGTGCCAATTTATTTGTTAAATGACTTTGAGGCAGATAATAGAAACTTCCTTAAGTCTCACTGTTCTTATCTGCAAAGTGCCATTTCTCTTATCATTGGAAAGCTTTAATAAATAGGATCCTGGAAATGTGGGAGTGCTAAATAAATAAACGTATGTATTTTTGTTAAATTTCCACAAATGAGATTATGATGGGTACTCTTGACTCAAAATGATGATGATGATGATGATTTCTATAGTTATTTTGGTGGGAGGAAAGGAAATACTTCTCTACATTTTAATTTTATAAACTGAGGCATGTGAGCATGGGGAAAGGGGATAGACACTGCTTCTGGGATGTGATGGGGGCTGTAGATCTTCCCTGCCTCTGCCTCTGTCCTTCTCTCCTCAAGAGAGCATCACCTGGTTCACAGTGGCCTGGGGAGTGGACATTTTGTTTGTCCATTACAAGGCGACTTGAAATGAAGCTCTACCACTCAGGAGGGATGTTACTGGCAGCTGCACCCTCCAACCAGGTCCATTCTGCTCCTGGCTATCTCTCCAGCTTGTCCCCTCCCACTGCTGTCCTCAGAGCATAACCCCCTGTCTACCAATCTCCATGGCAGCAGCTATGAGAGTGACAGGATAGGCCACAGGGAGGTGACAGTCTTATGATTGATATGTCAGGATCTGCCCATCTCTCTTGCGTTTTGAATCCTCCTGTCAACCATTTAGTCCTGAACACTGGAGTTGCAAGCAGAAGACTAAAGACTTGCTCCTACCTTCTCTGGTGTCCTTTCCTCTTTGTCCTTTGTCTCTTTATTTTTCCCTTAAGTCTTCCCCCACTTACCTGCTGTATAATATACTTGGAAGATGTCCACTTGCATCCATCCCTCCTACCTCCACCCTAATCCAAGCCACAAACATCTCTCAACTGAACCTTTGCAATGGCCTCCCAACGGGTCCATCTCCTCCAGTCCCAATCATCCACTTTCCAGGCTGCAGCCAGAGTGAGCTTTTACAAACACAAATCAGGTAATGTCATCCTTTTCTTGAAGTTCTTTAATGGTTTCCCATTGCTTGGAGGATCAACAGCAAAATTCTCAATACGGCCTCCATGCCCTTGTGGGGTCTGGCTGACACCTATCTCTTTATCCCCATCATCATCCCTATAACCCCGTCATCAACCATCCAGGCAGCCACATCAGCCTTCCGTTCTTTAGATGCACTGAGTTCTCTCCCCTCAAGGCCGTGGCAGTGTTCCTTCTGCCTAGAATGTTCTTTGAAACCTCCCCCACGTTCCTTCTTCTTGAAAGTGCCTACTTGTCTGATCTCAGCTCAACCGTTTCTTCCCCAGGAAGGCTATTCCCTCCAAGATGAGCTCACTACCTCTGCCCACCTCTCCAAGACCAGTTGGAGTCCCCTGTTTTACACCCTCCCAGCCTTTTGTTCTTTTCCTTCAGAGCACTTTATCATGGTTATAATGACATGAGATCTTTGATAACTAGGTGTGTGCACTTTATGAATGCAGGATCCATTCTGTCCGTTCTCCACTGTATCTCCAAAGACTGCACAGGGATTGGCACATGGTAGACCCTTACTTAGTATTCACTGAATGAGTGAATGAATGAATGATGTTTGGCAAGAGCAATTAGCCTCTCTATGTCTCAGTTACACATTCTGTAAAATGGATACCATATTACAATCATCCTTGTCTTCTTAGAGGTGTTGTTGTGCGAAAAACTGGAATTCCCCACTACACCAGATGGACTCCCTCAGCCCAAGGACCAAGGTGCACCTACTGGTCTGGGCTTTGTGTCCATTCTTATCCCAAACTTTTCATCCATAACAGACAAGCTGGAAATCAATGCCAAATCCAGGTATTCCGTGCCCGTTTGAAGATCAGTTATTAAGACTGATTAATTCCTAAGGGCCAGTCCAACATCTGACTCCTTTCAACTCAAATTTCCTTTCCTTTGGTTACCATCCAAAGCCCTGGCATGTCTCATGCCAAGACTGAACAAACGTTATGTCAGCAGAAGCTCCAGGAAACCATGGGGAAACACTGCCTGCTCAAATCCATGGGGATCTCCTGCTCATTCAAATGCCACCTCCCCACACCTCAGGCAGCAGCTGGCATATGGGTGCCCCAGACTGCATGTTCCAACCCTGGTGTGCTGGCTAATCCTCAGACTTACTCTGGGAAGACCTGGCCAATCTCAGAGTCTAGAGCACTCACCATTCCAGGGCTGCGAAACAGAGGGCAGGATTTAAATTTCTTTGGCCAAGCCTGTCCAACCATAGGAACTCTCATAGGGCCTCTCTCATAAGAACTCTGAGGCCAGTTTTTATCCTTAATTATTTAACTCAAAGGCCAACCATGACCACATTCACTGGGCCTTGGGAATAGAAACATCCTTCTTTGCCAACAAAGGTCTACTTGACTTTTCAACCTATGACATTTAAATTCTTGTGTTTGTTTTGTTTTAAGCAATTCTGGAGCTTCAAGTGCAGCTCCTCAAACTGACATTCTCTAAATGGAATGGTGGCTTTGCAAACTGATGTGGATGTACTTGGCAGTGTCTTGAGATGCTGAGTTAACAAATCTGTCCTTTCAATCATCTGAATTCAGTCTGATACTTTTTGGCCCAATGTCAACAAACACTGTGCATGCATGTGGTTATAGAGCTGGGAGTTTACCCGGCTTAGTTAGATATAGATCAAAAGAAACAGATGTTTGTATTAAGAATTGGACTTAGGATTGTCCTCCAAATGTAATTGTCCTCTATTTCCAACATGTCTAATGTTGTTTGGTAATCTACATTTCTATGTAGCATTCTTTTTGATTTCATGGATTAATTTATCCTAGGAATATTTTTAATCATGTTGCCTACAGGAAATGTGTGTAATTCTCTCTTTCCTTTCTTTAAACATAATTGAGATGTAGTTTTGTGCCAAGCCTTGTGTTATGTCCTTTGATAAAGAAATAGTCTTATTATCTATTTCTGTCTCATTTTCTAGTAGAAGAGACAAAAAAGAAATGAATGATGGCAGTGCATTATGATACATATAATATGGGTATAAGCAAAGTCCGTAGACACCCAGAAGAGGGAGGTTTTAAATCTGTCTGGTCATCAGGGAAGGTTTCAGAGAGGTGGTGGAATTTGAACTGGGTCCCATGAGGAATACAGAAGGGACTATTAGGTGAAGAAGAAGGCAAAGTCAAGAGAAAATGGGGCAAAGGATATAGACAGGAAATTGACAGAAAAATTTTATAAGCCAAGGAACATACGATGATATGTTCAAATCACATAATTAATTCCTATCGGACAGGGAAATTGAGAAAACTGGATGATGCCTAGTGTTTCTGAGATGCAGAGGATATAGATGTTGGTGTAGCCATTCTGTAGAACAATCTGTCAATATTTAGTCAAATTAGGTACACTAATGCTCTCTGGCCAGCAATTCAACTTCTGAGCCTCTATCTCCCAGGGAAATTCTCATACAACTTCATTGCAGCATCATTTGGGGGTTCTGGGGAGCTAGAGGCAGCCCCTTGCACAGATGATAGTATGCACTGAATTAAAACTGAGATGAACACAACTATAAACCTGTTATGAAAGAGGAAAGACATAAAGAGATTGAAAATGAGGGAAAGGCATTGCAGACAAAGGCAATGAGGCCTGGGAGAGAAGGCATATTGTTTTCTGAATATCAGAAATGTTGGTATTTGTGCTGCATTGGATATGCTTAGAAACAGTGGAAGAAAGACTTGGACAGGTAGGTTGAGAGATTGTAAAGGGCCTTGTAAGTCATGATAAAGGGATAGACATCTTATTTCACAGGCATTCAAGTTCCAGGGCAGAAGTAACATGATCATACTTGGATTTTTAAGCTAACCACTCAAGCAGCAGCATGAGGGAAGAACTGAAAGATGGTGATAAGTGTCACGTCCCAAGGGCCAGTGGAATCCTAGTAATAGTAGGGAAGTTCTCAAGTTTTAGCTGCATTTTCCCTTCCATGGATAAGTAAAATGACAATGACCTGTGAACGGTGTCACTAAGGTGCCCAGAGCCCCACCTCTGTCAATCCCTCGGAGCTATCTCCTATCTCTTCTCCCAAAACCATGAAGCTATCCCCAGAGCTCTCCCTACCCTTCAGCCAAACTCCATTCATCATCTTCTTTGTACCTGCTCAGTGCAGACGGAGGCCAGGGACTGACTGGCTAATAAGGCTTGGTTTTTACCTTTCATACTTTAAATTTTCTTCCTCCCACCCAGACTTGCTCTGGGTCATTTCCCAACTCCTTCCCAAGGAAATGGAGGAAAAGGGATGACGACTTATCTTGATAACACGAAAAGACTTCTGAGGGAAGTTTTTATTTGGGCTTAACGTTGGAAAATCAATCAACATGATTCACCATATTAACAAACTTAAAACACACACACACACATGCACACACACACACACACGAACATCTCAACAGATGCAGAAAAAACATTTGACAAAATCCAACATCCACTGGAGGTAAAAACTCTCGGCAACTTAAGAATAGACGGGAAACTTCCTCAACTTGATAAGGACATCTAAGCAAAACCTATAGCTACCCTCATTCTTAACGACAAAAGACTGAATGCTTTTCCCCTAAGATCAGGAACAAGACAGAGATATCAGCTCTCACCAGAGGTTCTAGCAATGCAATCAGGTAAAAAAAATGAAAAGATTGCAAAGAATAAGTAAAACTGTCTTTGTTACAGATGGCATGATTGTGAAGGGAGTCAGAACATGCCACTCCAAAGTCTGTCACTTTGGTGTATGGATTATTTTGAGCTGAAGGCAATTGAGAATCAACAGATGCAGAAAGAAGGCTTGGAGTTTCCTTTATCTAACTAAAAGCAGAAACTCCTGAGAAATGTGGCTGCTATAAATCCCCTCTCCAGGGGAGTTTTATGGCCATGAAGAAGACAGAAAGTCGGCATTGAGATGAGCCTGCGCAAGCAAACCTAAGATAACCTTTATCTTCCATTAGCTTCCCCATATATTTACCTTCCCACGATTTACTGTCCTTAGAAACCCAAACTCCCCTTTCCTTTGTCTAGTTACTTCTCCTTATCACACTTTGTTAAAATGGGATATAGGCTTCCGAGTCTAACCGCTTCTTTGGTTTTTCACTTCTTTTCTGTTTATCTCTCATGCATGTAAAATTAAAAATATTAATCAAATTTGTATTCCCTTTTCTCCTATTAATATTTCTTTTATCAGTTAATTCACAGGCCCCAGCTATAGAATCTAAGAAAGTAGAGGAAAAGTTTTACCTCCCCTACAATTGACAATGTAGAAAATAGGATAAAATCTCTAAAAACCTAGTAAGTGAGATGAGCATGGTTGCAGGATACAAGACCAATATACAAAAATCGTTATAATTTTATGTATTATAAATAACAATGGAAATTTGAAATTAAATTAAAAATACATTTTATGAAACATGAAAAAATATTATATACTTAGAGAAAATACGACAAAAGAAAAGACCTGTATACCAAAGACTACACAACACTGAGAGAAATTAAAGAAGGCTTAAATAAATGGGGAAACATACTATGTTCATGGGTCAGAAGACTCAATATTGTTAAGATGTCAATTCTTCCAAAATTGAGCTATGCATTCAATGCAATTCCAATTGAAATCTCTGTGAGCTTTTTTATAGAAATTGACAAACTGATTCTAAAATTCATATGGAAATGCAAAGTACCTAGAATAGCCAAACAACTATGAAAATAAACTAGAAGGCTGGAGAACTAACATTACCTGATTTTAAGACTTATTTTAAAGCTACAATAATCAAAACAGTATGGTATTCATGTTAAAATAGTCAATTAGATCAATGTAACATGACAGAATCTAGTAATAGATCCAGATATATGTGGACAACTGGTTTTCAACAAAGGTGCAAAGGCAATTCAGTGGAGAAATGGTAGTCTTTTCAACAAATGAGGCTAGAAAAAGGGGATAACCACACACACACACATACATACAAACACACACACATATGTCTATTCATACTTCACAGCATATAGAAAAATTAACTCAAAATGAATCATACAACTGAGGGTCAAACCTAAAACTGTAAAACTTCTAAAAGAAAACAGAAAAAATTCATTGTGAATTTGGGTAACCCAAAGACTTCTTAGATGGTATACCAAAAGCACTACCCTTAAAAAAACAAATTAATGAATTGGTTTTTATGAAAACTAAAAACTTCTGCTCTCCAAAAATCAGTATTAGGAAAAGCCACAGAGTGGGAGAAAATATTTGCCAAACATATATCTGATAAAGTGCTTGCCTCCTGAATATAGAAAGAACTCTCACCATTCAATTAAAAGAAAACAAACTAAAAGAAATATTGGCAAAAGATCTGAACAGACACTTCCTCAAAGAGTATGTAGGTTGGCAAATAAGCACATGATAATATGTGAAACGTTGTTAGTCATCAGGGAAATGGAAATTAAAACCACAATGTGATACTACTACACACCTAATAAAGTGGCTAAAATTAAAAAGACTGACCATACCAAGTGCTGGCAAGGATTTGTTAGAACTGGAACTCTCATGCCTTGTTGATCGGAAAATAAAAAGGTACAGGCACTTTTGAGGATAGTTGGGTAGTTTGATTAAAAATTAAACATTTACCATATGTTCTGGCCATGCCACTTCTAGGTATTTACCCAAGAGATTAAAAAAAAAAAATGTCCATACAAAGACTTGTACATTCTGAATGTTCATAGCAGCTTTATTTGTAATAGCCAAAAACTGGAAACAACTTAAATGTCCATCAACAGATGAATGGCTAACCAAATTGTGACATTTCCATACAATAGAATACTACTTAGCAATACGAGGGAATTAACTACTGATAGGCACAACGACAAGAATGAATCTCAAAATAGTTCTGCTGATTGAAAGAAGTCAGACAGAAAAGAGTACACATTGCATGAAATTCCATTTATATAAAATTCTAGAAAATGCAAAGTACTGCCTCAACTCAGTGACTAAAAGCAGATCAGTTGTTGCTTGGGGTGAGGGTGGGTAGGTGGAGAATGCAGTGGGACACACAGACACAATAAAACTTTGGGGGATGGTGGGTACATTCATTATCTTGATTGTGGTGATGGTTTTGATGGGGTTCAGGGCAGGCCATCCCCAAATATGCAACTTTAGCATATTGATTATTTTGAATTAAAGTTACTTAAGAAATAGCCAGTGCAAGAAGGACACTCTGATCTTCCTCTGTTCCCCTGAAAGAGGAAATAAATCTCCGATGTGAAAGATACCCTCCCTGCACCAGGAGGTAGAGAGACATCCTTATCACCAGAGACAGGGAATTCAGGCCAAGAAGTCTACGTAAACAAACTCTGCTTAGTTTCTTCACTAATTAGTACCCAGGCCTAGGTTTCTTTGTCTTGTCAGTTCTTCATAAATGTATTGTTCTTTGTCTAAAACGTACAAAAGCTGCCTGCTTTGATCACTTTTCTGGGCCTCATATTCTTGTGAAGCCCCTGTACATACGAAATTAAAATTTGATTTTCTCCTGTTAATCTGTCTCATGTCAATTGAATTCTTAGACTAGCCACAAGAACCTAGAAGGGTAGAGAAAAACTTTTTTCCCCTTCAACAGTTTCACAGGTATATTTATATGTCAAAACTTATAAAATCGTGTACTTTAAACATCAGTAGTTTATTATATGTCAATTATACCTCAATAAAGATGATCAAAATATTTTATTTTTAATTTTGAAAATGGAAAAATAATAGTCAGAGAGTGCAGGGAAAGATGAGGAGAGGCTGGGTGATGAAAACCAAAGGGAAGATCGTACCTCAGGGAAGAGTCAGTGGAAGGAGCTGGAATGCTGACAAGAGATGGAATCAGAAGAGAAAGATAGTGTTCTCGTGTAAAATGAAGCCAGTAAGGGGGCCGGCCCCTTGGCTTAGCAGTTAAGTGTGCCCGCTCCCCTACTGGCGGCCCAGGTTCAGATCCCGGGCGCACACCGACGCACCGCTTGTCCGGCCATGCTGAGGCCGCGTCCCACATACAGCAACTAGAAGGATGTGCAGCTATGACATACAACTATCTACTGGGGCTTTGGGGGGAAAAAGGAGGAGGATTGGCAATAGATGTTAGCTCAGAGCCAGTCTTCCTCAGCAAGAAGAGGAGGATTAGCATGGATGTTAGCTCAGGGCTGATCTTCCTCACACCCACACAAAAAAAGTTAATCCTCACAACAGCCCTATGAGAGAGATGTTCTTTCTGGCTTAATTTTTTTTTTTTTTTTGTGAGGAAGATCAGCCCTGAGCTAACATCCATGCCAATCCTTCTCCTTTTTTTCCCCAAAGCCCCAGTAGATAGTTGTATGTCATAGTTGCACATCCTTCTAGTTGCTGTATGTGGGACGCGGCCTCAGCGTGGCCGGAGAAGCGGTGCGTCGGTGTGCGCCCAGGGTCGGAACCCGGGCCGCCAGTAGCGGAGCGCGCACACTTAACCGCTAAGCCACGGCGCCGGCCCAGGATTAACTTTAACTCTATGTAAAGTACAATGATTGTAATAGGCAACCAATAAATGTCGGTCATTAGTATTAATGAGACATCCAGGTTAATACTATAGCAGTTAATATCATAAATAATTTCCAGCTGGGACGAGGATGGAAATCAAGTCTAGCTTCCTGGAAGAGTTACCATTTGATCAAAGGCACAAAGGATGCAATGCGCTATTATTTAAATGTTATGACTCTGTGACCTGTTTGCACACATAAACTCTCCATGGCATATTCAATGTGTTCTCTTTTTATGTCTTTCCTCCGGAGCTCAGCCCCAGCCCCCAGCATAGTGCTGAACCATGTTAAGATGTCAATGAATGCTAGAGTCACCAAGTCATGGAATTTTAGATTTATGAGATCTCAGAGATCAGCTAGTTCAACTTCCTTATTTTACAAGCAATTGAATTGTATTTTAAAAGCAACCGAGCAAAAAGGAAAGACACTGAAGTAGGAGGCAGGTTTTTCGAACTCATGGTGGCCTCAGGCAAACCTCTTAACCTTTGTCGGCTTCCTGTGTTTTATATGTAAAAGTAGGGCAAACTTGCTGCCTGAGGATAGTAGGCTAAACCTGATATCTCCCTCCTCTGCAAGAGAATGGCATGGATTCTTATATCTTCCTCCTTTTAAAGTTTGAAGAACATTAGAGGTTCAGATCAGAGGTTGCTTAATCTTATAAGTTATCAAAAAATAAAATAAAAAAAGAATCTACAAGAGAAGGTGCACAGATGTGGAGAAACAATGCTGGAAATTCTAGAGTCTCAATTTCAAAGCCAGCTCCTGCACGTGAATTTGAGATGACCTTGAGCATGTCAAAGCGTACTAACCATTTCACTTCTTAACTCTATATCCTCACAAGGAGATCCCAAGATGTCAAAGGATGAGCCTCTTGTCCTCACCACCATGGAGAAGAGGACCACAAGCTCAGAGAGGTATCAAAGAGGAATTCGTAGCATCTTTGATCGTACACTAAATATTACAGTTGATTCTCACTATTCTCAGTAGTTGCCCGCTAGTAAGTCATGGCAAGTGCTGAATTGGCGAATACTGAATCACTGCTCCTAGAAGACAGCATTAGGTTCCTCTGGTCACACGTCCATCAACCCACCCATACACAACCTTGTTTTATGTGTGCTTCTGTTTAAAGACACCTTAGTTAATACATATTGTTGATTCATTACCATGGAACAGCATTATAACTCATGCATGAACCAAGCTTATCTAACACATCGTGACATTTTGCACCTAGGAACACTAGACAGCACTTCAGCACTGTGCTGGGGGGCCATTTTAAATAGCAAAATCACCAACAAAAAAGCACAAAAATGCAAAAAAAAAAAAGTGGCACTGAATAGATCATGCAAAGGCACTTGTTCAAGGCATGAGAGCTGAAACAGGAAGGCGAGTGGCTCCTTTCTCAACCTCGGCTGGGAACGTGTATGTTGGGCGACTCACATTTTTTGCTGCCCTGCATATGACTGCTAATGACCACAAAAGTACTGTGAATATTGATTTAGGGAGCACAGATAAATTTTAGTGAGCAAGTGGGTAGATTTGCAAATATAGAATCTGCGAACAACGAGGATCGACTGTATCTCTTGGTAGTCAGCAGCATCCCCCCTTCTAAGCTCTCCCTTGTAGTGCCACTGCTAGGAGCCTGAAAACTACATTTCTCAGGCCCCCTTGTCAGTTGGATTCTTATTGAGATTCTGCCAATGACAGGACCTCACAACAGATGTGGAGGTGGGAGAGAAGCAGGAACAATTCTAATCCTTGGACACAGGTGGGCAGGCACATGGTTTCAGGGTTTCTCCTGTGAATCGCCTGCTTTGGGGGACAGTTTCCTGCAATTCCTGCAACTGCCTGATTTCCTGGGATCATTGATGATTGCACCTGATGTTTGTGTTACCAAGCCCTAAGGGACCGGTGACCCACAAATGGGTCCTTTTGCCTGGAGCCGCTCGTGCCAATGGAACCGGGTTCGGAATAGCAGAGCAGAAACTTTATTCATTGATCAAGGAATGTGGAGAAGGAGAGCTTGTGCTCTAAAACACCTTCTTCCTAGGGGAAGGTGAGCAGGGTTCATATGGGATGTGAAGGGGGAGAGGTCTCCTTGCCATCACTCGGGGCGGGGATATTTGGAGCATGCACAGATCTTCCTTTCTTGCACATGTTTCCTTTTGCACACAGCACCTTTTGCACACATTTCCTTTTGCGCACGGCACTCCATTGCCTTCTTGGACTTTTCTGGTTTGGACTGGTTCTGTGGTTTGGCCCTCTGGCAGTGTTCTGCCTTGGTTCCTATAAGCAAACACAACTTAAAAACGAAGCATTAGACATGGAAAATGTTTTAGGGACTGCTCTGGGTGACATTTGCATCCCCAGCTTTGCAAAAAGTCCTATGGAGTACCTGTGATGTTGTGATTTATAATAAGAAATATATATTTGGTCTTTGTCACCGTTCCTGGCACAGAGTTCCTGAAATCCTTGTAAATTCTTAAGTGATGAGAGCAAAAGGAGCATCTTTTGTTCTAACGAGGCAACTCTGGGTGGGCTTCTAGATGTCTCCTGGATGGGAGCTGCTCACCAGAAAGACCAAGCCGTGATTGGAAGCTTGGAATTTTTAGCCCACCCCCATTCTCCAGACAGGGGAGAGGGGTAGGAAATGGAGCTAACAATTGATCATGCCCACATAGCATGGAGGCATCTATAAAATCCCAGTAGTATGGGCTTCAGAGAGCTTCCAGGTCAGTGAACACATCCACATACCGGGAGTGTGATGCACCCCAGCTCCACAGGGTCAGAAGCTCCTGTGCTTGGAGCCTCCCAGGCCTCACTCTATGTATCTCTTCATCTGGCTGTTCATCTGTATCCTTTATCATATCCTTTAATAAGCTGGTAAACATAAGTAACTGTTTTCACGAGTTCTGTGAGCCACTCCAGCAAATTAATCAAACCCGAGGAGGGCACCCTGGGATTCATAGCCCATCAGTCAGAAGCACAGGTGACAACCTGGACTTGCAATTGACATCTGAAGTAAGGGGGCAATCTCGTGGGACTGAGACCTTAACCTGTGGAGTCTCCAGGTAGATAGTGTCAGAATTGAGTTAAATTGTAGGACACTCAGCTGATGTCACAGAGAATTGCTTGGTGGGGGAAAACCCCCCACAGATCTGGTGTTGGAAGTGTTGTGAGTGTGATAGTAGTGTGGGAGCAAAGGAGAGACACAGGAGGAAAGACTGAGGTTTTTCCTACTCAGCACCTAATTCCCTGTGTTAAATCCCTTCCTGACAACAACATCCAGAGTAGTTTCTGGGGCTCTGCCTAAGATCCCAACAGCAAACCTTTATCTAACCGTATCACTTAGATAGACTGAAACTTACTGCTTTATTTCAAAATAATACATTTGGGGACAACACATTCCCACTGATCATCTAACGAGAAAATTGCCCTCTCAGCATCCCAGTTTGTATCACCTCGACGGTCATGTTCTGAACAGTATGTCAAATGATTTGTGTTATTACATATTCAGATAGAACTAACATTCATGACTTGCTTATTAAGTTCCAGGCAAATACTGTAGAAAAATTACCTGATTTGATCCTTACCACAACCCGGTGGGGAAGGCAATATTAGTATTTACAAAATGAGCCTCATAGAAGTTTAATTCCTTGACCAGGGTCATGAAAATAGCAGTGGATCAGTGATTCAATACAAAGTTTCCCATAATGGCCTGCTGCTGCTTCCTACAGCTGAGTCCTTCCAGATGATTCCATATCTCCTCATTCCCTCCCATCACCTCAATCTTTCATTAGCTTTTAGCAATTTATGGGGAGAAAATTGAATGACGTCAAGTTTTGATTATAGGAAAGAATAGTTTGTGAATTTCACATTTTATCCAATGCTAACAGTTAATGACAGATGACACATTTTCTCAATCACTGATGCAATTATGAAATCAACTCATCCTAGAGACAACAACCCTGGCTTGTACGTCCCACCAACATTAGTCTGAAAATGAATGCCCCCTTTTCAAACTTGCAAAGTGCAGGTGGGCATGGATAACGTCTCCCCTGGATAAACCTTTGTAAGATGCACAATTTGAAACACTTCTCTGCTGACTCTCAAGTCTCTCCAGGCTCTGAAGTCACATACTATGCAGCTCTTAGTTTATTCACCGCTTCATTTGAGCCTTGACAATCTAAGCAATGTTATACGCTGAATGGCACATATTCATTTAATTCATTTATGAGCACCTACTATGGGATGGTCGTGATGCTTGTAACGAGGCGTGCTCTTGAAGTGGGGGAAAAAGATCTTTTTCATGGATAGGCATGAACACCTCATTTATGCCATCTAATTTGCCCCTGTATGGGACCCTTAGAATCTTTTATGGGAGAGATGGTGAATGATGCTTTGAGCTCATATCTTCTTAGAATAAATGAGAAGGCTATTGTCATGGACTGAATGTTTGTGATCCTCTAAAATTCATATGCTGAAGTCTTAACCCCCAGTGTGGCTGTCCTTAGAGATGGGACATCTAAGGAAGTAGTTAAGGTTAAATGAGGCCATAAGAGTGGGGCCTTGATTCTCGATTCAATTGGATTAGTGTCCTGCTCCTTGGTAGGGACGGAGCATGGAGGATGCTTTCTACTCTTCTCCCATGGCAACCCCAGCCTTGGGTTTCCTGGGAGTGGAGGGATGAGAACTTCCTTAAGAAAGGAAGTCCCTCAGAGTCCCTAAGCAATTTATACAGGAGAAAGCAAGTAGGATGCCTGAGACAGGAAAATGTCTTGGTAAACTTGATTAACTTCCCTAGCTTAGTGGATAAGGTTGGGCTAAACTGGAAGGTGAGGGAATGATTGCAACCTCTTCCCCAGTACTCGGTGTTCCTGTATCTTTAGCTCTGCCCAGGCAACACCTGGACATTCTGCAGGACATGCTGGCCTGAAGGCCCCCCGTTCTCTTTACCTACAGACTCACCTAAACAACAGCATTGAGGACCCTTTATTTGTCAAAAGGCTCAGTTACAAAAATGTCTCTTCTAAATGCCTTCTACCACGCTCTACTTTGTCTCTCTTTTCTTAAGATCATTTGTCTTGTTAATTGTTGCTAAATAGTCATTAATTGAGTGAACATTCACTGCTTCTCTATAATGTGACATGGAGGAGAGTGGTAACGCCAGGACAGATGACCTTTTTATTAAACCCCCTAACACTTTGCTTTCTCACCAATCTCATCATAGTCACAAAAGTTGGAGTCATAGTATCAATATCAAATTGATTGACATTTCTCAGTGGGAGTGGGGGTGGGAAGGGTTCTGATGAACTTACTGAGTTGAATCTCCTCCTGCCTAAAATATCTCGAGTAGTTTCTGATTTCCTGATCAAAACCGACAAACAGAAAACTGAAATGTATAGACTGATTTCAAAGTCGTAAATTTGAGGTCAAAAGTTCCCATTGACTTTTCATTCTTGGGGACTTGTACCTTTGTATGTGAGCCCGGAGGCCTAAAGGTCTGCTGCCTTAGGGAAATTGGTCATTTTATTTGGCCTCAGTTTCCTCAGTTGTCTCTAATATTCTAGAGCTCTGCTGTCCAATACAGTAGTCACTAGCCTTACATGGCTATTTAAATTGATTAAAATTCAATAAAATGAAGAGTTCAGTTCCTCAGTTGTACTAGCCGCATTTCAAGTGGCTGGTGGCTACCATATTGGACAGCACAGGTACATAACATTGTCGCCATCACAGAAAAGTCCACTGGACGGCCCTGAAGCTCTAGTAAGGACCACAGCAAAGATTTATACAGGGGCAGTTTGCCCAGTGATTAAGAGCCCAGGATTGGATCTGAGAAGCCTGGGTTCAAATCACAACTCTGTCTCATTCATATCAGCTGTGTGACCCTGGGCAAGCTGTTTACCTTCTCTGTGCTTCAAGGTCCTCATCTGTTATACGGAGATAATATTCACAGGGTAAATTGTGAAAATCAAATGAGATATGACATGGAGAGTGCTAACCTCAGACTTCGACACTTGTAGCCATTATTCTTAGTAGTTCAAGGGCTTTGTGAAATAGACAGAGTGGGTCGTTTTGCTCGGGTGAGAAATCTGGAGGCTGAAAGTAAGGGACTTGCCTGAGAGACTTGCGTAGTAAAAGGTGGACCTGATGCGTTTAGGGATTTAGGAATAAGATTTCCCATCTGGCTGGCTTCCTGGGGCAGGTCAATTTGAGACCTTTCATTTCTGAAAAGTAAACAGCACAGGAGGTCAGAAACTTGGCAACATCTGGGTAGAAATGCCCGTTGGCAGCAGAGCCAGCAACTTGGGTCTTCAGCAGGACTCGCAAGTGAATATGAAAAACAGAAGCTATTAAAACTACCTTATATCTGTAGTTTGTGTATCGAAAATAGCTGACTTTTAGGATTAATTAATCACTCTTTCATTCAATGTTTGCTTTAACACTTGTGGCATACCAACTTCACATCAACGGCACTTTTTGAATGAGTGTGTGGGAGTGGGTGGGTGGGTGAGAGGAATGAGGGGTTGGTGGTTATGCAGGTGTCAGATAGACTTTCAACAGTTGGCTGAGGCCACGACGCAGGCAGCTCCGCCACTTGCTGATTCACAATATGAGGAGGCAAGATGACAGAAGCCTCGCATGTCAAAGTCTAGATGCTTAGCATGTGTTGAGAACACTGGATAAGAGTCTGCAGACCTAGATTACTACATATTACCCACGTGGCCCCAGAATACCATCATTTAGCCTCTTCATGCCTCAGTTTTATACATGAGGGCATCTGTAAAATGGGCCCAATGATGTCTGTGCAGCCTATCTCACAGGTTTATATTGAGAATCAAATGTATGTGAGGTGCTTTGTAACTGGTCTTTCCCTCCTCCAATTCCCTCTCCTACACCCCCCTTCCCTCTGCCTCTGCCAAGACAATAAGTTCCCTGGAGGCAAGAACACTGACACTTTCATTTAATGGTTTTACAAATACTGTTTACTTTTCCAATATCATCCTCCTTTCTTCCTTACTAACAGAAGCCTAAGAGGGAACATGACAGGTCAAAGCCAATCATGACATCCCTGTCCCCTGCCCAGGTTCCTTGCACCTAGGGAGTGACCAGTGACTTTATCTTGACCAATGAGCTATAATGGGGAATTGGCTGAGAGTGAGCAATATGGGGAAGTTTATGTTTTCTTGATAAAAATATCCTAACTCAGCTGACTCAGCCTTTCCTTCTTCCTGCCTTGAAGTGGAAGTTATGTCTGGAGCTACAGCAGTTATCTTGAGATCATGAGGAAGAGGGTGAGTGATAGCAGAAATATCATTCCAAACATCATAGATCCTACTAACTAATACCAGTAATTATCTGATTCCAGTCTTCTTGACATATAAGAAAAAGAAAATCCTTATTTATTTGAGGTGCTTTTGGTAGGCTTTCTGTTACTCAAAGCAGAACACAGTCCTAACTGACATACAGCTCCAGCTCTAGCACCTGCCAGTAACTGGTCAATAGCAGGTGCTCAGATATGCTTGTTGAATGACTAGATGAATGCACGAGTGAATAAACGAATCATCAATCTTTATACCCTCTGCAGCACTTAGCTCAGAGCCTGACATCTAATAGGCACATGATAAATACTTGTTGAATTAAATTGCAGAACCAAAAGTCATCCTTTAGCACATTGAGGAGAGGGACCAGAAATACTTCTCTGAAAATCTCAACTGCCCTTTTAAATAACACAACAAAAACTGCCAGATCTCTGAGTTGAGGGAAATAAGAAATTGAGAACATCTAGTACCCAAAAGTGGTGCTCCAATTTAGAAAGCCTAAAATAATACCACTCATCACTCTTGTCTCCTGGCAAAGTACAAATTAGTGGCTTGGAAAATTCCTCCAAGCTCGAGGGTGACACAGATATTAGCCTAAATAGGAAAAGCCCTGGTGGCCTGCTAGGCCTGCTTCCCAGGGAGGGTTTACTCAGCTCTACAAAGTCCAGAAAATCATAGGGCACCTAATTTAAAACAATCACTGGGAAAAGTCAGATAAGATAGAAATGCTCAGCAGCACAGAGCGTTCCCAGTGCAGACAGAGGCGGCTCCCTGCAGCTCCCCAGCTGCCAGCACAGAGCATGAAGGGCTCCCTAAATGATGGGCTAGCATTGCCTTGTCATCCTTGTCCCTCAGTCATCCTCTCACCTTCAGCAGGAGAAACACAGGCCCACTAAGCTCTCCATGGAGATAGCTATGCCGATGGCATGGCCTTCCCTCTTGGAAGCATCATCTCTGGTCCACTTTGTCCCCCCCCGCAAGAAACAGGGAAGGGAAAACACCAGGCAGATTACTGAATATGAATTATTAATTCTTATTAGCATAGGAAAATGCTCTCAGTGACAAGCACTGCCGAAATATTGCTCAGGGCAACTAGGCCCACGTGGGTGGAGTCAGCTAGACTCATATGCATGGAAACTAAGCATATGTTCAAATAGAATAGCAGTGACTATGAAGTGGCCGCTCTGCCCCAGACCCAGCATTCATAATGTAGGTACAGAGACAGCAAAGTATGGCCGTGCAAGCACACGCATTCGAGTCAGACAGACAGGATTCTGATGCCAGCTAAACCATCTGTTAGCTAGCTCCTTTTATGATCCTCAGTTTTCTCATTGATAAAATGTTTAATAATATTTAAGCCTGAAAGCTAAATGTGACTATTAAATAAAATAATGTACATAAAATGCATTGCAGAGTGCCTATGACTTGCGTGAACAATAAATCTGCACACATATGCACATCCCTACTTATTCAGACACTGTTCTTTACAATACTCCACAGAAGAAGAAACCGAGGCTCCGAGGCGAAATATGCGAGTGACAGAGCTAGCAAGCTGCCAGAGCTCAAACCAGCCAAGGCTCCCTGACGTTGGAGCCTGTCTCCCCTCTCCAGGCCCCCTCGCAAGAGATCGGAGCTCAGCCGAGAACCAGGCAAGAAAAATGTCTTAGAGACACAGCACTGCTGTTCTTGGAAGCAATAGAAAGTCTCTTTCCAATTCCTTCCACTCTCCTTCCTCATCCCCAGGCCAAGCCTTAGTTCTGGATGACACCTGAGCCCAGGAATGCTCAGCTCTTCTGGGGGTCCTCAGGGCTAAGGAGCAGGCTGAGCCAGATCAAGTGGAAATTTTTTAAAAAGGGCCTTGGGGACTGCACGCCCAAGCTTCATTAAGACCTAATGAAAACCTGCCATGAGACTGAGCACAGGCTTATGAATTTTTTTTCTCTTTCCTTTATGGCGGCCTTTTATATGAATCCATGTCTGGAAAGCCAACGGTGAACCTAATCAGAGGCAGAGGCTGGGCCCAGCAGCCTGGGACGACTGCAGCCACACCTTCCAAACCAAAAACCAGCTGTGTGATCTGAGGTCAGGGCAGTCTTAAAAAGGTAGAGCACAGGTCATTGGGGCAAAGGTCACTTCTGAGATGAATGTGAGTGGTTACCACATTATCCAACAGTAGGATCAGCAGCTCAGGCTGTGGACAGGGAGATGAATGGGGGGAAGGAGAGAGGTGGGTGGTAGGAAGGATCCAACATTTATTATTTACCAACTCTCTCAGCAATTTCATGAGCAATGGTCACTTCACCCCCCACCACCCAACCATCACAACCATCCCCACCAAAAGACCTCTGAACATCTTAAAGATCTTTAGACCAACGAGTCCAGTATAGTGGACACTTCTAGAGTTTATAGCTGTTTAGTGTCCGTTTCACCTTTAATATTGGCATCTTGATTTCCTTTTGGGAAATTGCTTCTCTCCCACCAGATGCAGTCTGGAACAGCCAAGAAGCAGATGTCAGGGGAAGAGGGAGAATCTCCCTCTGCCCTTTTCCTTAAGGTTCTTATGGCTGGCCAAATAATTAACAAGACAGCTTAGCAGGAGAAAATAATACCAAGTTTAATAACATGTATACATGGGAGAAAGCAGGGACACTGCGTTTCTCCACACAATAGCAGAAATTTTCGTCTTAAATACCATGTTTAGCCAATGACAAAGGAGGATTTTGGGGGTGGGGGGAGTCAGTTACAGGAGATTACCACTAAAGCACAGTAAACAAGAGTAAGGTTATTATGTAGCTTTAAGGCTTCAACTTCCACATTGATAAGTCACTAGAAATGAGCTCATCCCCCTCTCTTCTCCAAACAGAGAGGGAGATACCTTTACAAATGGAGATTTCCCTTATAAATGTAAATGATTGTCTGGGAACTCCTCGCAGGGTCATCCAGAGAATGTGGCCAGAGAGACAGAACTTCTGATAAGAGGGGCTTGTTGGTGCCTTTCCTATTGTAACATTTACCCTACGTTTTTACAGCCATCATGATAGATCTGTTCCAGGAAGGAGCCACCATGTCAAATTCTTTAGGCAGTTAGTGGGGAAGGTCAAATGTCCCTAGAGAAAACAACCAAGGTAAAGAGATAGATTTCAGGGTGGCCAAATCTTGATCTCCCACACAGACGTAACGGCACCTAAGCAAGATCAATCAGATACTCCACACCAGGATGTGAACCTTGAGCAGTGACAATGAGCACGAAGATGGCACATGCTTGTTTATTCCAGAAGCTGTGTTCTGATGGGGCTATCACAATTCATACTACCTAGACTCTTGAGTTTCCTTGGTCCTTATTCTTTTGGGCCTGTTTTTTAGCATTCTGTCATTCCTTGGAGCTCCCTCTCCTCCAAATCATCATGAACAATGGCAAAAGCAGCTAATTATGTTATGGGCAGTATGCTGTCATCAGTAACCAAGCTTGGACACGAGGGAGCACCAATACAATAACATACCTCCGGGAGGTCATCCAGCTACCTGGGGGCAGGTTAATTACACAAGGCCCTCCTGTAATGCAGTGCTCTGCAATTGGTCCTGTTGGAGCAGACCTTTATTCTGGATTTGATTTTGCTTCTGTTTCCTGGCCTGTCAGGCCTCTGCCAGCACCGTCATCTGTCAAGGTACTGAATACATTATTCACTGTCTCACACAACATTGCTTCTGACCAAAGAATGTGCTCCCCAGGCAGAGAAGAAAGGCAGTGAGCTGATGCCCATGCAATCCACTCTTATCATGAATCCTATCACCCAGAAGCATCTGCCTTTACAGCTTGGTGGAATGGCTTACTGATGGCTCAATTTCAGTGCCAGCTGGAAGACATACCTTCAAGGTTGGGTGCTGTCTTTCTGAAGGTTGTGCATCGAGGTCCAGGGTATGGTGCTGTTTCCCCCATAGCTGGAGCACATGAGTTCAGTACCAAGGAGGGACAAGTGAGAAGGGCCTCTCTCGTGAACATACCTCATGATCCATTTGTAAAGGTTTTACTTGCTGTCCCCATGATTCTGACTCCCTTAGGAGAGAGATGGGAATTGGAAGCTGAGACTATCACCCACATATTGCCTGCTATTCATTTCACTGGGAAGAAAATGGTTACCCTGTTGGCTGGGATGACCGAGTGAAGCATTAAAGGGAAATCGGGCTGCTATTACACAATGGGGAATAGGAAAAGTACAGACAGAACTCAGGGCATCCTGGGGACAGTCATACCACTCTGACCTGCGATAAAGGTTCATGGGCGACGACAGCAGCTCTGCACAGGCAGGTACACCAAGGGCTCAGAGCCCTCAGGATGTAGACTCAGGTCATCCTAACCTGCCTTGGAGCCCTCCAATGGCTGACATGCTGGGAAGGGTGAGAGAAAGTAGAATGGGAAATGGAAATGAGAAGCATTAAGGATTGGTGGAACACCTGCTTTGGCCCCACAGGCAATTCAAGCATTCATCCATTCATTCTTCCCTTCATTCCTTCTACAAATATTTATTCAGCATCTCCTATGTGTGAAGCACTGTCTGGGCCAAGGGACAAGTAATGAATAGAACAGACAAAATTCCTTTTCTTCATGCAGTTTATGTAGATAATAAACCACATAAAAAATATAATATCTATTAGGCTAGAGGATGTTAAGAAATACAGGGGAAAATAAAGGCAGAGAAAGAGAATTTGGTGTTGGAGGAGAGTTTAAACCATGCAGTCAGGGCAGCCTCTTTGAGAAGGTGACATCTGCATAAGGACGTGAAGCACTTGCGAGGGAGTAAGCCATGTGGATATTTCCAAGTAGAAGGGACAACCAGTGCACACATCATGTGGTGGGGACAAGCCAGCCGTGTTGGAGGAATAGTGCAGAGGCCAGAGTGGCTGAAGTGGAGTGAGCGAGAGGGATGGGGTCACGGTCAGGGAGCCACGGGCACCAGATCATGGACATCCGGCAGGCATGGTGAGGAGTTTGGTTTCTAGCTGCAGAGTGCTGGAAGCCACGGGGGGTTAGGGCAGGATGGCCTGGCTGCTGTATTGAGAATAGACTATAGGGGCCAAGAAGAGGAGCAGCAGGAGAGTTAGGAGGCTACGGCAGCCATCCTAGCAAGAGCTGATGTGTTTGCATCAGGGTTATAATAGGGAAGGGGTGCAGAGTGGTTGGATTCTGGATGTACTTTGAAAGTAAAACCAACGAGACTTGCTGACAGATTTGATATAGTATGAGAAAGAGAAGGAGTCAAGGATGTCCCCAAGGTTTCTGGCCTAAGCCCCAGAGATGGGAAGATTGTACAGGTTTTAGGGGTAGGTCAAGGCTCACTTTGGACGTAAAAGTGACTCACAGACATACAAATGGGAGATAGAGAGGGGCAGGTGGATATAAATAAGGCGTGTGGCTGACGTTAAATATGCATTGTCATATTTTAACTAATTTCCCTCCTCTTTTTGCCTCGCATGGTGTGTAGGCTGGGTGGGTGATAGTTAAATTAACCATCTCCCTCATGGACTGCCGAATATCCAGATGGGCTCATGCAGAAGTGGAGGCGAAGTAAATATCAAGCAGAGATTCTGGATGTGGAGCTGCAGGCATGATTGATAGCAATTTAATTTGCTCCTTTTTGGTAAAGAGGTGGGAGCGTTTTCAGTTGTACCTGGAATATTGAATTATGTTAAGAGAAGGTATTTTGAGAAACACACGTGAGGGAAGAAGTGTGGCTATCGATGTTGCATTGCAGTGGACAGTTGTTAGTGTCTGGCTTTTCAGCGCCCATTCTACCTTCCTCCTGCTTCCTTCTGGGGAATAACCTTTTCCAAGTTATGGACCTCAGGTGTCTCTTCAGTGTAATGAGGGTAATGATAATGCCTGCGGCCACATTCCAGGTCTGCAACTTCCAGCTTTGGGGACCTTAGCTGCATCTTGAAAATGAGGATTGTGATGCTTGAGTGGGACTCAATCTGCAACCTGCCAACCATGGTCTGTGCAGGGAGCATTTGTCTGGCTTGCTTTTCACCCTGAATCTGATTCACCCTTTATTTCCCCAATAGACACAGCTCTCAGCCCTAAGCCTGATCCAGTTAACTGTGTGGGTCTTGCCCTGTTGTCCTAGTCCCAATAAAGCGTTTCCATCCCACCAGTGTAGGATTAAACCCTGCCTGCTGTTCTTTATTGGAATTCACTTTCCTGGAAGGGTTCCAAAGGGTCAGGGTGAATAGAGATGTGGAGCCAAAAACATATGCCAGAGAAGAGTCAGGCTGAGCAGACAAATACCCTGACAGCTGAGAAATCCAGACTATCATGAAAGGAAAGTAAGCCTGAGGTGGGTATCAGGAGCCAAAGAATGACCGAAGGGCTTAGAGATTTGGGGGGAAGCAGTCAGGAGATGTCCAGGACAACGGGTTCATGGGAAGGTAATGAGATTACATCCCAGAGGCAGAAGCAAGGGGATGCTGCTCCTGGCTGGCCTTGTGGCTCTTCTCTGCACCGAGTCACATGGATAATCTGGATCCATTTAAGTGCTCAGAGACACGAAAACATCCCTTGTCTCCATTTGAGTGGATCTCCTGGGTCTATGATTTTGACAGCCCTCCGATGGGTAAGTATGATGCTGTCAGAATATTCAGATGCTACACACATTCTGCTCAGATATTTCAGAACTGCCCCTAGACCACAATTAGCCATGTTCTTTCACATAGAGCTTTGGAATCTTAGCCCCACTGCTGAGAGACAAGGTTCTCCCTGTCCTGTGCTATACGGGCCCTAGCTCAGTGCCAACCTCACTGTCCCCTCCCTCACTACCTCGGAAATGAACCATTGCTGTCAATTTCCTGTCCTGAGTGACTTTCAGAGCTGCACCGGGGAGCATTTTATTGAAGTTAGGAAATTGGAAAGCATCTCAATTTCTCTTGCACCAAGATTTTATTATTTCCTTTGAAGTGAATTTTCAAATACACCAGACAAGTCTCTGCTCAAATGCAAGTATGAAAATGCATGTAAAAATCAAAAAGAAGAGGTTTTTTCGGTTATCTCCTGTTTTTTTTCCTCTATGCCCTTGCTTTCTGCCTTGCATTTGTTCATAGAAAGATCACCCCTACCCATCCCCAAGTGGATGGTCAAACAGAGCACCAACATCCCAGAGAAAAATTGCTCTGAGACTTTTCTTATTTCATCCACCAATTTTAGCTATTTATTGGTTGGAGACAGTGGTCATCCTAATAAAATATTGCTTATTTTTACAAACATTTTTCTCTGTGTTCTATTTATAATCAAATGAAACAACAAGCTATTTTAATTACATACCATAAGTCTCAGCTACGTAGTATGGAATAATAAAAACAAGTATTTTGTGCTTGGAAGTGACATTTTAGGTCATCAAGAATCCTTCCATAGCACTGATGACAGACGAGGATCCTTTTGAGGGAAATTCTAGTGGTCAGTCAAAAGTTTTCATTTGCCATTACCAGCCTTCTAGATCTGATTAGAAAATGCCTCCATGACAGGGTCAGGCCCAAAGGCATTTCCCTCTGGTGGTCTTCCTCAGTGCCTACTGCCTGGAATACTGAGGGATCCCACAGGGGAGCCAAGGTAGGTCCAGGTCTGTTCAAGCCAGGATGCCACCAACCCAGGATGGGGTGTGCCCTGACACCTGTACAGCCTAGAAGCCAAAGCTCTTCCTACACAGCTAGCCTGCCCAGCATCAGCAGGCAAAGCACTGGCCTCTGCTTGAATCCCTCTCTATTCTCTCCTACTTACCTGGCTCCAGTGTGTCCAGTATTTTCACCGCAAGCATCTTTGCTATAGACGTATTTGCCACAAGCATTATTGGCACAAACATTTTCACCACATTACAGCAAAATTGACTTAGAGCCAATCAGTCATGTGATGAATATGCTTGCGGCAAAGATGCTTACAGCAAACGTACCTCAAACCCCTGCCTCATGCCCTAGGCTTTTTCTGGGCTCTGGGCCCTTCCTGGAATGCCAGGCCACCGAAATGAGATCTCCATAGCTAGTTAGCTTTTGGAGTCTTTGCAGGGCTTAATCCTTGTCGCTTCCTGGAAGCTCACTGGATCTCACTGTGAATGGAGGGAACTCGCCTAATTTGGACCAACTCCACCTGATCACTCACGCACACCAGGCCCCCCTCTCAGTGAAGCGAGTAAAGATACTGCTGGTACCGGTGTCTGCTCAACCACGTCTGAGCCTATGATCACCTTTAAACACCACATCTCAACCTCTGGGGCACATTTCTGACACTGGCCCTGTCTCTGTAGCTTCTGCCTAGAGCCTAGTGATCGCTCTTGGCTGTTCCTCCTCCCTCCTGACCCTGAGTGGCCACCTATTCCCAGCATGCTTCAGGCACACTTGAAGCTTTGCAGATATGCGCAGACTGTTCTGATCTGTTCAGTGTTGACTGCATTCAATGTATCTCCTGTTCCATGGATGTACACATAGGCAGCATTTGAAGATCATGTGAGAGCTCATTTCTCAGCAATTCTAGACCTAAGCCCTGCCCAGGAAGAAGACGCAGCCTTCACCATGAAAGGAATGGAAACGATTCACTTTCTAGCTAGGACATCGGAAGCCAGGAGTTGTTTGAAGGCTTCAGCAAGGAAGAATAACTCGGAGTTTTGCTAGCTCATTTGTTGCTATCAAATTCCTGACTCAACCCACCTGTCATCATTTCTGGACAAGTCAGCATTTCAGGGCTGGGCTTGTTACTATCCCCCCCCCATATGTAGGAAACTCCGTCCTATTCAAGAAATGAAGCTACTCCTCAATTCAAGAACCAGTATCCTTTGCTCCCGTAGTAAGTATATCCAACTCAAAGAAAATGACTGAAAGAAAGGCAGAGCAAACCTTCAAAACCCTTGACCACTGGGACGTGGTACAAATAATGCATTCCCTTTACGTAAAGCAGTTTAGATAGCAAAATGTCAGGAAATTCCACGAAGCCATCTCTAGCTCTAATGCTAGAGGAAGTATGATGTCCTTGGGAAGGAGAAGAGCTAGTGTTCATTCTCCAGAGAAAAACTACAATTAAAATCCCTGTGGACTCAACATTTTTCACACTCTCCACTGCAGGCGTATTTATTAAAAGAGAACTAGAACTTGGCTGCCAGCTGAGTTAATATACAGGCTTGGAAGCTCTGATCCACCAAGATGGGTCTGATGAGCCAGCCCTGTGGGGTCAGGAGCCCAGCAGTGTATATTTCAGGGAAGCAGAAGCCATGAAACACTACCATCTCAGCCTCTTCTATGCCCTACCCACATGGGCACTCTCAATTAAAACTAGCCATTATCTTGTAAGTAAAATGCTTTCAAAGTGAATGCTTTATATTATTATCTCTATCCTACACAGTTTATCTGCCTAGTCTTCATTTGTGATAAAATCTCAACTTTTATTTCTATCTAACAGGTCTTCTTTAATTGAATCCATAGTGACTTGATTTAATGGAGAGTTAGTGAAAAGCCAAGTAAAAAGATGTGATAAAAAGCATCTACTCATAACTCACTGAGGATAAATATTATCTCAAGCACAAAGATTATACTTCCTAGGCCAGCATTCAGTGTGCTCCATAATCTGACTCTGACCAATATTTCCCACCACCTCTTCCATAACTTGTACTTTGGATTTTGAGGCATCTATTATTTTTTCAGCCCATACTCCTCTTATTTCATTCTGGGAAATACGCTTTATGTTTTACCCTCTCCTCCATTTCTTCTCACAAGTGCTCCTTCCCAAGTCCAAATATGTGGTTTTAGAAATGACGTTCATATTCTTTCAAATTCTATGTTTTTACAAGATGTCCCCTCTCTGCTCACAGTATCTGGTACAGCAGTTACAGCAGTGGGCACTCGACCTGAGCTGGGCACCAGCACAGGATTTTAGAACTTGAACGAGTCTGAGTTTCTCCTTGGTAGAGAACTTGGAAGGTGTGCTAAAGGAGAACAAGAGCCGTGTTTCCCTCCAGGAGGAGAAAGATGGTCCAGAAGAATGAAAATGACAAGCTGAGAGAATCAGAGATGGGGGTAGAGAGTGAGTTCTGGTGATTTTCACACCACTTGTCCCATTTGTCATTACAACTAGCTATACCTCTGCCCATCCCACAATTTTGTGAGCCTCACTGTTAGTTTCCAGTTTTACCTAAGCTATGGCAAGTTGATTTTTTTAGTTACTTGCAACCAAAATAATTTCAATGAACACATATGCTATGTGCTTTTCCAACCATTTGACTGCCTCTGTAGGTGCTGTTTCCTCTCTGAGAACCCATTCCTTCATCTCTCACTCACAGAATCCTACCTTTCTTTCAAGACTGAGTTAAATGCCAAAAACTTAATTAAAAATGGCAGCCAATATTCCCAGCCAAAGTGATCACGCTTTCTTCTGCTCTGTTGCACTCACTACTTCTTTATGGCAGTTATATTCTCCCTTATAATAAAGCTATATACGTACTTGTCTGATCTTACCACTTGTCCTCTATTAATTGTAAATTTCCTAAGGGAAGAGACTGTGTGATCATTGGTTTGCCAGTCCCAAGCACTGGATCTGTCATGTGAGAAGAAATACTCATTGAACTTTTTCTTGAGTTGTATCTCCACCTGATTCCTCCAAGCCATGGGAGCAGAGTTCTAGAAGTAGTTAAGTTTCTTAATCAAGCAAATTCCATCCAACAACACTATGTTCTAAGCATGAGTTTCAGGCTCCTGGAATAGGCACTTTACCCACAGCAAAGCCATTGACATAACAGCCTTTTTTTTCAGTTCCTGCTGAAAACAGGTATGCAAACACATCATTTCTGCAGAGCAGCATTACCCATGGGGACTTCCCTTCATTTTCAGCCCTTATGAGGTCATGGAATGATGCTGCTGGTGGGGCATCCAAAGAGTACTCCTCACTGAATTTGAGGCCCGGATCAGAACATAGGATCAAACTAGGATATGGAAACTAACAAGAACCAGCAATCTATAGAAGTTGCTACCCTAAGAGATCATCAAGATTCCATAGCCTGCAAGGTCAGTGGTGGAAATTAAACATATCCCATGCTTTTACTCATGTTATTTACTCTTGGAATGGCCCATTCCAACCCTTTCTCCCTGACTATTGAAATCTTTCTTATCTTTCAGGGTATCTCTCAAAACCCAAGTCTCCCTTAAACATTCCCGCTGCGCCCACTATTCAAATTATTTTCACCCTCTTCTGTACCTGCTCAGTAACCCCTTTGCATCCCTCTTGTAGCTTTTATTGATTAAGAGCATACATCCCACTTCGCTTTCCATTTGTACTGCCAAAGTCTCTTCCTGACTAACGCACAGGCTGGAGTTTGTTTTTTTGGTGTCCTATTTCCCAGCATGGAGCCTGGCACAGATTAGGTGCTCAGTCAATATTTATTGTTGGCATTATCCCATAATTAGATGGTGACAACAGGAAATATTTATCTTCTTGCGTCTAGGTAACACTGAACCTGATTAAGCAAGGCAGAGAGGTGTCTGGGAAACTCCTGTGGCATTCCAATGGAGGAAAAATTCATACCTTATCTCAGCAAACACTATAACACTGGTGTAGTTTGCTCAGTGATGATAAATATGTTTGCATTGTCATTTTGTTTTTCATCTGCTATTTCTTCCTCTTTGCTGGATTGCAAAATCCTTGGGCAGAGAGACACTATTACCTTTCTTTATAACCTTCACTGAATTTAACATGAGATAATAAGCAGCATGGACAAGTAATAAATGATTGGCTAATTGATTGACTCAGTTAAACATTTCTTCAGCTTTCACTGTCTGCCAAAGATATGTAAACCAGGACACTTTTCTTTAAGGGTTCTCAGTCCAGTTAGAAAGACATTGCATTTTATTATAGTTTGTTGTTTATGAATTTGATGCACAATGGAGACATTCACCAGGCCAATAGGAAACAAAGCAAGAGGTGACAAATTCTGACCCAGGAAGTGCTTCGAGGAGGAGCAGATATTTGAGCTTCACGTTGGAAGTACATTGGCCACCAAGAGGAGAAAAGGCTTTAGGTGGATGGTCTCCTGTGAAAATGTCATAATTTCATACCTAAATACAGCACGGGCTGTGTTTGCCTGACAAAACCAGCCCACATAATGCCTTGCGTGCTACTGAATGGGTCTCCACCCTGAATACAGCATGACGAAGTGGAGACAGCCACCTACAGAGCATCTAGTCCCGGCATTGCAACTGCAAGAAAGTCTCATCGCCTCTCTGAGCCTTAGTTTCCTCATCTGTAAAATAGGTATGATAATCTCATTCAAATGAAATTTCAAGTATGAAAGTATTTTGAGACTCTGTGATCGTCCCTACATGAGGTTCCTTCTTTCTTTCACTCTAGTGCAAACACTATAGTTATCTAAGTTTTATCATGATCTATTGCTTTAGTCTCACTTTATTCCTCTCCTTCAAAGGCTCACTGCTTTCATGTTGATAGAAAAACTACAGCCCCACTGCTAACCCAAGGAGGAGTGGACAGAGCAACGGTATGGAAGAAGCAGTTAAAATATAAAATAATAGCAAGGGACTGAAATTGCCCCTGACTGCCCATTGCTGCTCTAGTTTTTATAGCCCATTAAAACCTACAATCACTGTAATGTTTATGCATTATTGGGGAGATAAATTGCATAATTTTCATTTTGCAATTTAAATGTAATTATAATCTTACTAATGACTAAAACCTGAGTTTGCTAGACTATCAGTTTTTCTAACCCTTGCCAAAATTATAGGTAATTACTTAAGGTTTACAATAATTATAAGTCCATCTCTTAAATAATTAATGTGCACTTTCACGGTAGAAAACAGCTAGTAATCAAACGACCTCTGCTTACACTGCAAACCCATGCAATTAGGGCTATTGTGTAGGTCTGTGGAAATATACCCATTTGCAAGAGTCCCTTTAGTTGGCAAGCTGAAACACAAGGTTTCTGTATTTTATAGCATCAAATAAGGGAGAATTCCCCTGCTGCCACAAGCCTGGGAAAAGAAAGTGATCTGCAAAATGGTAGGAAATTCAATATTAATCTGCACAATGCTGTTGTAGCTGGTGGGAGTTGAGCTGGGGACGGGGAGGGAAGTGAGGCATGCTTTCAGTGCTGGACTTTGAGGAATGGGAAGTGATCTAGTTTTCACAAAGGAACTAAGTGTGGGGCTTGGGGAGGATTATCACCTGCCTTCTGGTCCCTCTTTTCTTCTTTAGGGGACATGCCAATTCCGTCGCATAACAAACATAGAACAACATGCTGGGCTTTGAAGACACACAGGGATAAATAAGGTGAGGTGTCCGCCCTTGAGGAATTAACCCACCAATGTGCATTATGAGATTGGCACACAAAATTAGAATATACTCTGATAAGTGCTATGATTTTCTGCAAGTACTGGCAGATATGAGAGCGCTGAGCCATTAATAGTGTTTCTCACTATTTATTATTCTACTCACGAAGAACTTCTAAAGGTTCCTGAGACTAGAGTGGGACAGTAAAGAACATTCCAGGGACCCGCACACACGCATGCACCCATTCCTGCCCCAGAATTATGGGTCATGGTGAGTCAGAGCAATGATGATCATCTCTTAGTTACAATGCCAAGTGTTCTGGATTTAGGAAATATTGGAAAATGAGTTCCTGGAGTCGTCTCCTTCTCAACATTCTGGTTTCACTATTTGCCTCCTTGGCTCTTTCTATCCTAATCGTGCTCAGCTCCACGCCTGTCTCCTCCAAGAAATCTTCTCCAAATACTACAGAGCCCCTTGACATTTGCCTCCTCACACAAAATTGAAACTATTTGAAGAATGTTGTGATGTTTAACTTTATGCTTCAACTTGGCTGGGCCGTGATGCACAGATATGCAGTCAAACATTATTCTGGATGTTTCTGAGGGGGTGTTTTTGGATGAAATTAACATTTAAATCAGTGGACTTTGAAAAACAGGTTGCCCTCTCAATGGGTGGGCTTCATCCAACCAGTTGAAGGCCTTAATAGAATAAAGACTGACCTCCCTGGAGCAAGAGGGTATTCTGAAGCAGATGGCCTTTGGACTTGAACTACAACATCTACCCTTCACTGGGTCTCCAGCCTGCCATCCCACCCTGCAGATTTAGGATTTGCCAGTCTCCATAATAGCATGAGCCAACTCCTTAAAATACATCTCTCCCCATATACATACATGTAAATATATATAATTTTATATTTCATTATTAATTAATGTATTATATGTTATTAATATTTATTAATATATGATTAATTCTATATTATATGGAGAATTATATATTCACACACATCCTATTGGTTCTGTTTTCCTGGTGAATGCTGACTAATACAGGGGTCTCAGTCTAAGTTAGTAAACTTGACTACAGTCTCCTGCTCTGGGAAGAATTTGGACTCCGCATCTCTAAGGCCTTGCCCTTGGCCAGCTGAATCCTCATCCCTTCAGTAATGACTCTAATATGGGCTTAAAATTATCCCATCTCGGGTACACACACACTGGAAAACCAAAATACCTTTAGGACTCAAACTTGGATTGAACAACCAAGCCATTTGGGGGAATAGTGGAAAAACAATGAGATAGAAAGCCCTGTCCAGCTCCTGCCCAGATGGACTTAGGCTTCATGTATGGGTGTTCTCGTAGAACCATGGCATTTTTCTATTGTCACACTCATCACAATGTATCAATTGTTAAGAGTAATATTTGTCTTTTAGCTGCCTTCCCCTGAGGCTATAAAACTCCAAGAGTATAGGGACCAATCATATCTGTAGTCAACTCAACGGTTCAATAAATATATTCTGTCTAAATGGCCAATCAATTCCATGAAAATGGTTAGGCTGAAGATCTGTGACAACATTTCTTTTTAATGACTCAATTCAAACCATCAACCTACCTCCACCATCATCACAATTTCCCTCCATCCAAGCCACTAAAATTCCAGCCAATCTGGCCTTATAAAAGAAAACCCCAGAACTTTGGATGAGGAAGGGAACACTCTCTTCACAGAGCCCATCTGTTCTACTTTATCTTCTCTCATCCATATTCTTGTCTCTTACCAACAGGCTGGGTGGTGTCTAGTCCACAGAGGACACATTCTGTCCTAGTAGAAGTGACCTGGGTCGTGAGTGGCCCATGGCCCTGTACATGAAGGATACTCTTCCTGAACCATTGTTGATCAGATCTTTCCTGTAGACCAAGGAAAATCTTAAAAAGAAGCAGTGGGGGGCCGGCCCGCAGTGGTTAGGTTCACGCACTCTGCTTTGGTGGCCTGGGGTTTGCGGGTTCAAATCCCATTCATGGACCTATGCACCGCTCATTAGGCCACGCTGTGGCGGCATCCCACATGCAAAATAGAGGAGGATTGGCACGAATGTGAGCTCAGGGCCAGTCTTTCTCACCAAAAAAAAAAAAAAAGAAGAAGAAGAAGCAGTGGGGGTAGCTGTCCAGTGAGGTGGAGATTTGGGGATCCTGGCTGCAGTTGTCTTTTCTACCTTCACGACAAACACGTTTTCAAATCTATCATTAAGCTGCACCTCTTCTACATGCCAGCGTGGGGGAGAAGACATCTACATTCCTGCCCATTTCCTCCTTTTAGACTTTCCTATCTTTCGATCTGTGATTTACGTAGTATTGTGTGTGCCAGGGGGATTTGTGGGGCACTATTTCTTCCCCCTCCTTTGGTTCTCTGTTAGAATTTGTTCTTTTACATCCTTGTACTTATCTGATTCTGGAGCAGAGTGTTACAGGAGATGGCAGTTGTGAAAGGAGTGATCATCCTTTCTGTTTCCTGTTATCCCAGTGATGCATCCTCTGATGACAAGGAAGGCATCTGTTCAGAAAGTGAAAGCTGGTCCAGAGCAGGCAGGGTCAATCCATAGGAGTCCCCTCTGCAGGACGCTGTGCTTGGCACAGAGGATCTGGAAGGTACATTAAAAAAGTGAGACCAGAGAGCCTCCTGCTTGGGATGCCTACACTCAGAGGCAATCATTCCAGCTTGAAGCAAAGAAAGTAAAATCTAGGACCCTGGATAGAAGTGACCGACTGTGTGATCCAAACACGGGGACTCCTTACCCTTGCTTCACCTTCCTCACTTGGTGAAGTTATAGAGCTCTTGATGAGATCTGTTGTGATATGGTAGACTCTATCTCTTCTGCAAATCAAAACAAAACAAAACAACATTCACTGCTACTCACTGCCCAATTGAGATTGAATTCCAGGCCAAGTCCTCCACTCGCTGCTGCGTCCTCCTACGAAAGTCATTGTCTCTCTCTGGCCTCACTTTTGCAAAAGTAGGAGTTAAAAGGCTCTAGTCCTGGCAGTCTTTGATTCTACAATCTGGCTCTTCACACCAGGACCGCAAATAAATGGTGAGAGATTTACATTTCTTAACTATAATCAGCAGCTTAGTGGAAACACGGCGGCTTTTGCAGCAGGGAGATGTCGGATGTCCCCACCCTGCCGTGTTAGGGATTTGCGGGTTGTCAGAGTGTAGGATTGCCTGAAATCTGCAGTTTCTGGAGAAGCTATTCAGTACCGTCTCAAAATCTCCGGGAGCACCTTCGGTTGAATCCCCGACCTCTTCTGCACATACAGCAGCCCCGCGCCAGTTGTTCTCAAAGGGATGCTTGACAGATTCCATCTCCTCTGACAATAGAGCTCCCTACTGGCCTCACTGAAGTTTAGGAATTGGTGGGAAGAAACCTTATCCATGCTGTTACCTTCACACCTCGTCACCCTCCAGCAAAGGGTCTGCCTCAAAGGACAGCACAGACTCTGTTCCAAGCTGTGACAGGAAATTGTCCTCGGAGACAAGTCAAATTTCTCATCACTCAGCATGTCACTCCACGGTGGGAATCAGCCCCCTTGAATCCACAATGTGATGGCATATCAAGACCCATGGAGCATCTCCCTTCAGAGTTAGAGGGGTGAAAACCATCAGTCCCTGGCTGCTCCAGCCCGACCCAAACTCACACCAAAGGTTTGAAAACATGGCACACCCTGTCCTCGAGCCAACGGGAGCCTTGCTGAGAGCAGGTGGGTGGAGACTGGGAGCAGATGGCACACCCAGCTGCAGGAGGCGTTGCGCATGCTCACTGCATTCTTACACCCCAATTTCCTCTGTGGAAGCTCACTCCACTTTCTCAAAATCAGAGTGTCACTCCTAACTGTGGGCAAGGCTGCAGACTTCTATATGAAGGAGAGAAAGTATGACAAAGAACAACGAGCTTTGGAATCAAATGCATTTTGTTCAAATTCCAGCTACAACATTCTGAGCTCTAAGGTCTTGGGCAAGTTGCCTAGATATTTCTGGGTCTCAATTTCTTAGTGTGAGAGACTGGAATAGCTTTCTGGTGCAGTTGTGATAAACATCAGAAATAGTTCTTAAAAGGTGCAGTGCCTGGCACATAGTAGGTACTTAATACATGAGAGGTGTAATAATTACTTTCAAGTGCAGGCACTATTTTCAAGTACTATTTTCAAGTCCCACTTCCTGGCCATCAAACAGGGCTTCTGTGCCCCCTCTTGGTATCCTTTGATGTCTTCACCATTGCCTTCCACATAACGTCTTTCCTCCCTAACCAACACTTTGGTTGATTTAGTCTGGTTGCATCTCAACTCCAGGTTCACTTTCAGACACGATCTTTTATATCTCCCTTGATCCCACTGTGGAACCTGCAGGCCGGGTGTTCTCACCCACCTACACTTGGCTCCCAGATGGTAGTCCATTGAGAAGCTGCCCCATATCTGGCTCCTTCTTTCCAGTAGAATTCTCTAGCAGTTTTCCACTGGGATGAGCCCAGACCTGAACCTCAATCCTCTGCTTGTACCCAGTCACCCCACACCTTACCAGCCTTTCTCCCCAGGAGGCATAAACCTATTGCCTGTACCTCCAGCCATAATTTTTGGCCCAAACTAGGCACTGCTTCTTACCTGACACCACCCCAAGTATCTGCAAGGCCAAGAGGACCCTGTCTCAAGAGCCCAGCAGCTACAGCAGAACTGATGTCAATATGGACACTGTTTACTGCAAGCTTGGGTTAACCATAGCTCTTCAAATACTTATGTGGACTGTTGGTCCCTCTCTCTAGGGCACCTTCTGGCCAGGTTTAGCCTTATCTTTCTCCCTCCTCTTCAAACTGAGAATGCCAAAGTTGTGTTCGCTATTTGCAAGCCCAGCAGAAATATGGCATCTCTAGGCTATGTAACTTCTGCAGTGTAACAGCTCAAGGAGGCAGCCATGATTTCTTACCAAGAGGAGACTAATTTTAAACCTCCACCAGGTTCTGCATGAAGGAGATGATGCTTTCACTGTGCATTTCTATTTATTTTGTAAAAGGAGACATAGTGGACCAACTGGGAAAATCTCGTAGAATAGCCTACCATTCATTTTATAAATGGATGAGATTATTCTCACGCATATAGCTGAAAAACACATCTCTTCTGTTCTCTGGGTCTGTTATAAAAATTGTAATCCAAGTCACAACATTTTCTGAGAAATCCTTGTGTGAGTCTTCAAAGAGTAAGAAAACATTTCTAAGGACATTAAACTCTAGAGCCTCTGCAAGTGAACCAATCATTTTAAACATTGTATCCTTGGTTAACAAAAAGAAATGAATAGCTTCTTCCCTTACTCAGCCTCCTAGTCATTTTCATGGATGGAGGTGCAAAGAGAATGCCAAAATCCTTTTACTTTCAATTGAAGGTAATGGGGTTACTAAAAGCAAGTTATAGAATACCTTTTAAAAATAAGAGGGTTGTTGTCTTCATTGAAAAAATGAAGAATTGGGAATTCAAAGCCATTGATTCCCATTTTCTTTTTCCAGCCCCATTTCAGTTGTTTCTACGGCAGCCCACTGCCCCATGCTAACAGACATTTCTGCTATGTTCCTTCTTTGCTTTGCTATAGTAACTTCTAGTGACCTTGGTGGGGTCAAGCCACTCAAGGCTTCAATTTCCTTCTCAGATGGCTAAAAAAACAGCCCTCATTCCACTTAGTCATCATGGGTCTATGATAGTCACCGTGGTGGGCTCCTCAAAGTTGCCGGCTGTCAGTAGCAGGTCTTGAGACGCCCAGAGCTGCTAGAAAATCAAGATATGGTGCCTAAAGAGCAGCACTAGAACCTGTGCAGAGTTCAGGAGTGAGTCTGCTGCTGGGCACCAGCTCATTTCCAGAGCACCTCTCCCCTTCTCCCTCTTCCCTTTCCTGCACAGGAGCCTCTATCTTCCTGTGTGCTGCCCAATGGGCAGCTCTTCGTCCAGTGAAGTCAAGCATTCTTTATGATATTTAATGATGACTACATTGATTGATTCCCATTTCTGAGCATGACCAGCAGAACTCTATGTCTTTCAAAGTCTAAATGCAGCTATTTCCAGCCAACTTTGCATTCTCACGCTAAAGAGTGTGAGGAGGAGAATTAAGGCTCAATTGTGGAATCCCTCTTTCCTGTGCTCCCTGATGGGTAGCAGACTCTGTGTACAGAGGGTCAGGGTGGGGAGTCATTAACACATGCTGTGTGTCCAAAACGGGGCCAAGTACTTCCCACAGCTTCAAATACAGGCTTCCACTTTAGTCCGGAAGAAAGTCATTTGTTTCAGAGTTGGGTTTTCAGGGCAATGCTAGATGGAAAAAATAGCAGCAGGGCTGGTTGAGGGGGGAGGCTGGGGGAAAGCCGTGATAGAAAGCCCTGCCGACCCCACCCTCGACCAAGAGGAAGTTGTCACATTCTATTGCATTTAATTAAACTTAACTGTACATTCAGTTTCTAAATTGTGACATTTAAAAATTTAAACTAGATGTAAAATATTTTCATTTTGTCATAAAAAACTGTCACTCTTTATAAGAAATAGAAACATTTCCCCCACCGCCACCCCCCCCAAGAACTCTGTAACTGTCCCTTTAATTAGGTGCTCATTAATAAATCTATCTTGTTCTCAAATCCCCACGCACTTGGTACAGTAGTTCATTAGCACAGGAAGAGGCAATTTAGATTTCCTCAGATAATAGCATTTGTCGCTAATCAAATTAAGGCAGGATGTGCAAATGTATCTAAAACTGGACAAGCTGGTGAGGGGTGGGGGGGGGGTCATGACAGAAAAGATCATCTTTAAAATTACAGTCCCGCATCTTCACTCTACGAGGCAGTCCTGAATATCTCTCCTTATTTTCCCTATGAAAACATTTTTATTGATCACAACATCCATGCTGATATGGGGCTTGTCAAATCTTGTCACTGTACCTAAAAGCAATAGAGAGTCACTACCAATGGACTCTCTGAAACCCATTCACTCATTTATTCACACAATTAATATTGACTGAGCTCTCATTCTGTTGCCTTGTGCCAGGTCTTGGGGATGTGGAAGGAGAAGAAAGACACAGGGAAGGTATTCTGAATTTTGTGTCCCTCACCAGGAAAGCAGATGGGATCACACACATGCCCACCTCTGAATGCTGCCACAGCCACCATCACATACACACACTCAGTTGCTCGTTCGTTCATTGAGCATGCACTATGAGCCAGGCACCCTAGGGAGCTTACACTAGGAGAGTGGGGAGACCAGCTGTACGCTACAAGGCAATAAAAGTGCCGTGAAGACAATAGAGCAGGGTAATGAAATAGATTGAGAGGGGCGTGGAGCAGTGAGGGTGCTGATCTCATTAGGGCGATCAGGAAAGGTTTCTGAGAAGATGACCTTTGAGTAGAGACCATAATCAAGTGAGGGAGCAAGCCACAAGATCTGAGAGCCATGCAAAGATCTGTAAAAAGACCCTAAAAACTATAGGTAAGAGGTAGAGGAAAGGCAGCCTGGCCTTAGAGACCACACTGTTACCCACCTTACTGTCCTGCCCTTCTGCCCTTCCCATTTGTGATGACATGGATGGACCTTGAGGGCATTATGCTAAGTGAAATAAGTCAGACAGAGAAAGACAAATACCATATGATCTCCCTTATATGTGGAATCTAAAAAAAATACCAGGGGCCGGCCCGGTGGCACAGCGGTTAAGAGTGCGAGCTCCTCTGCGGCAGCCTGGGGTTCACAGGTTCGGATCCCGAGTGCGGACCGACACACAGCTTGTCAAGCCATGCTGTGGCGGCGTCCCATATAAAGTAGAGGAAGACGGGCATGGATGTTAGCTCAGGGCCAGTCTTCCTCAGCAAAAAGAGGAGGATTAGTGACAGATGTTAGCTCAAGGCTAATCTTCCTCACAAAAAAAAAAAAAATACCAAACGCATAGATACAGATTGAGTGGCAACAGGTTGGTGATTGCCAGAGGTGGGGGCCAGGGGTGGGTGAAAGGGGTGAAGGGGGTCAAAATGTACAAACTTCCAATTATAAAATAAAGAAGTAATGGAGATGTAGTGTATAGCATGGTGACCATAATTAATAATATTCTATTTTTTATTTGAAAGTTGCTAAGAGAGTAATCTTAAAAGAACTTAAAAGTTCTCATCACAAGAAAAGAAAAATTGTAATCATGTGTGGTGATGGATGTTAACTAGATTTATTGTGGTGATCATTTTGCAATATATACAAATATTGAATCATTATGTTGCACACCTGAAACTAATATAATGTTATATGTCAATTATATCTCAATAAAAAAATTAAAAATAAACGATGCAACTGGTGATGCAGTAGTGTTATTCCCATGACCCCCTGGGCAGCTTCCAGGAAACCAGTCTTTGAGTTCCCAGAGGAGTATCGTTGCAAAGCCGAAAGTTAAAGGACCAACGAGCCACATTGAGGCTGGAGGAGAAGTGGGAGAGCACAGTGACCCAGCATCCTCGTGCAGAGGGTCCTTCCAGACAGAAGGTGCGAGTACCTGTGCCAGCTGCTGCTGAACCTTTGAGTCAAAGGAGCAAAGAGAAGTGACCACCGGATCCAGCACAATGAAGAGTGTTGCTGACTTTGCCAAGAACGGTTTCCATGGGCAGTGAAGACAAAAACCCAATTGTTGTGAGTTGAAGAGAAACTGCGAGATAGCTAAGTGGAGACAGACAATAGAGACAGTGTTGTCAAGGAGTTTGTCTATAAAAGGTAGCAGAGACCTGGGGTGGGAGCTGAAGGAGAACTCAGGACCCAGGGAGGGAATTTTTTAAAAGATGTGAGTTGCTACAATATCTTCAAAAGCTGATAGTAATGGCTCTGGAAAGAGGGAGAAAGCCAACGATGAAGAGAACATGATAATTGCAGAACGGAGCGTGTTCAAATGGTGACATTTGTCTTACGGAGTGCAAGGCCATTTCACCCACTCTGTAAAGAGGGAAGGCAGAGAATGTGGAAAATGCAGCCAGGCAGGTAGATTGCATGGTGGCAAGGTCAGGTAGTGCTCCCACTGCTGCTATTTTCTCAGTGAAATACGATGCTGAACCAATCTGAGGAGGAGAGAGTATGAGAGGTTAGAGGATGTGAGAGAATCGACTCTGGAAATGTAATAGAACACCTGGGCAGTGCTGAGGTTCAACTTGAGAATTGTAGTCATAAATTTAAAGGGAGAGCTGCCAGCCCTGTAGAGTGGTTTTCTCTGGCCGTGTTTGGTGGCTGGGCACAGCGGGGGAGGTTGAAATTTGAGTTGGAGGCAGTTAGGATGGTGGGAAGGAGAAGAAGGGGTACTTAAGGATGTGAGCAAGGGAGAGATGATAAGAATGGAATGTGGAATCTAAGCTGAGCCAGGAAGGAAGTGAATACACAAGAGGGAGAACAGAGAAGTCAATGGATTAGAAGACCCAATGGGTCAAAATTGGGATGTTAGAGGAAGTGAAAGGGAAACGTGGTGATGGTTGCCATGGTGATGGTTGCCGTGGTGATGGTTGCCCTCTGAAGGTGGAAGTCTTGCATCTTAGTGGTAACACTGAGGCCTGCCATTGTCTTGTCCATGTAGCAAAGCTAGTTGAGGATAAAAGATGGGACCAGGACAAATGGAGTCCTAGGGGGTTACTGACTAATGTAGGAACTCTAACAGATCAACTTTGATTGACCTCCACTAATAATGTGGGATGGAAAGCAAAATAAGTTGAACCAAGGACAGTGAGGTAAATCTGAGGGCAAGAACTGGTACCAAACGGGAATTGAAAGTACATCCAGAACAGAGAACGTGAAACTAGAAGTGAATAGAAATCAGAGGGCATAGAAGGAGCATGTAGTGTGGATGTGTCGACCTGTCAATGCTCAGAGGCCCAGACAGAATCTTCTGAGTTTGCTAGTGTCGCTGCAGCTTCCACATTCAGGTGTCTCTGCCCTTGGATCTCAAAGGCACACAGTGTGTCTTTTGACAGCAGTAAGGTGTCACAGTACCGTGGATGACAAGCAATATGGTGGGGTAGAGGATACTAGGTCAATGCCCGCTGGGCAGGGCCACACTGGGCTATGTAGCTGGTAGGATACTGATCATTTCTGGGGGTTCAAGTGAGAAACAGACCGCACGCTCCACTTCTTCCAGGTCGGTATTTAGAGGGCAGTGAGAGAGTTAAGGTGATTAAGCAACAGAAGAGCACTTTGGAACACAGGGTTCTAGACGCCGCTCTGCCACAAAATAATTAACTAATTAATTAATAATTTTACTTTGGCAGATCCAATAACTGCCAAAGAATGTTGGGAGACATTATGGTCTAGAATTGTGTATTTCAAATATTACGTGAATAACTATTACTTGGCAAGCTTGTTAAAGGTCAGGTTTCTGGGCCTGGCGATTCTTATTTAATGTGTCAGAAATAGGACCCATGCATTTTCTTTCTAACCAGCTCCCAGGTGATGAGATGCTGCTAAACTCTGGCCCACACTTTGAGTAACACTTGTCAAGGAGGAATGATGGGAGAAAAAAGAGGAATCAGGGACATACATGGTTAAAAGATCCAGACAGGAGAAGGAGAGGCTGAAAGTAATCACCAGGGGCTTCAAAATTTGTTTGTGAAGTGGGACTTTGTGGGAAGGTAGCCATCCTTTCTGAACTTAAGGTAAAGTTGGATCATGAAAACCTGGCATAGCATGGTGATAAGTTTGGACTGCTTCCTCTAAGCAATAATTTTTGAGAGTGGAAGTGTTGACAGAATGAGAATAATGTTGTAGGAATGTTATTTTGGCAGCAGATTGCGGGAAAGAGTGGAACCATCCTCAGGAAGACTAGACTGAAGGTTATTACTCACCGAAAAATGGGAGGATTATAAAAAGCCGTGGAACAGAGAGAGCTCAAGGGAAACAGAGAAGTAAGGTTGAAGCTGGAAATGATGGGGAAGAACAATAGGGCTGAATGACAAATTAGCTGTAAAGGAAAAAGCAAGGGAAGAGCCTACAGTGACTCTAAGGCTTTTTGACCTTCTAGATATTGTATCTTTGGGATAGGACTAGAGAAAAATCACCAGAAATATATCTTCTTCTATTTGGGCATGGAATGAAGTTTGATGGATTTCTTACTTTGAAAGTCAGCATCAGAGACAAGCATTAAGAAGCTAACTTGCAAAGAACTCCTGGCTTATCAAATAAGAAATGTAGCAGTTATTTAAAATAAAGGCCCCCAAATTACCAGTTTTATGGTTAGTCCATTCATGGTGAAAATGGTTTTCTGACACAACTATCATATCTACAAACATCATGACCTATCCTTATAGAAATGTAAAAGTCAGAGATGAGCTTGTTTTGTTGTGAGTCTGGAACGTATAGGAAGCGCCCAAGGATGACCTTGTTTTTCGTTCTCTTGGGTGGCGATGGGTTCTGTCTGGTTTTTGGTTGCTCTGGTTGTTCTCTGATGGTGGGACTCCACATGCATGGTAACTCATAGTGGTGCAGCAAGTGGCTGCTTTGTCTGCTCCTTTCCTACACTTTGTTCTGCCTAAAGAGACGGTGAAGTGGAATGGAACAAGACCTGGGCTGGGAGTCAGGAGGCCTCACTTGGGGACATGGCAGGTCATTACCTACATACCTCAGGGCCCTCTTCCCGAGGGAATTAGCTTCTGAGGGTCCCAGGTAGCTTCCAGAGCCAACAACAAATGTGTACATAAAGCTGGAATTCTGGCATGGTCCCTGCTGTCTTAGTGGGTGCTCCCTTCCAAACACATCCTTTTTCTCATGTCAACCTCAGCGTGAACTGCACTCTACAGGGCTGCTGGGTAAAGCCAAAATCCTGCCTTTCCTTCCTTTTGCCTCCCACCTCTCCCCTTCTCTCTTCTCCCCTTCTATCCACTCCCCTCACTATCACCCCTCCCATCCCATCCTCTCCCCTCATCTAGTCCCAGCCTCTCCTGTCTCCTCCCCTTCCATTCCCTCCCCTTCTCTCTCATCCCTTCACCTCCTCTCCCTACCCCTCCTCTTTTCTTCCCTCACTTCCCCTCCTCTCCTCTCCCCTATGTTCCTCTCCCCACCCCTCCCCTTTCTTCTCCTCCTCTCCTCTAGTCTCCTCTCCTCTCCCCCTCCTCTTTGCTTCACTTACTTTCTTCTCATCCTTTCCCTCTTTTCTCCCTCCTTTTCCCTTCATTTTTCTTCAGTTCTTGTACCCATCTCTTTCTCCCTTCCCTCCACCATAGATACACTCTTAGGCTCTCTCTCTTGCTCTCCCCTTCTGCATAAGAATAATAGAAATTACCCATGTGTGTGCCCCAAGGAGTCCTCCTATATCTAAAATTTTCCTTGATAAATCTGCTACCAGTAGGTGAAATGCCAACATTTGAAATCCATCCTTTTGGGTGGAGACATTGTCTATAGAAGTCGTTTATGAAAAAGTGAGTCATTCCCAAAAGGGTGATGTTACCATAGTGTTTGCTAATTTATCAGATGTCCGTCAGTCATCTCACCGAGCACCAAACTGTTGGAAGGCAGATGAGAGAAGAGGCATTGCTGACCTGAGCTGGGCTCAGCAGGACAAGCAGTGCTGGACCCTGGCTAGTGATGGCTGTGGAGAGAGCCTGTGTTCTCTTCTGAAGAGAGGAGGCAAGTTCTAACCCCATCTCCATATTATTGTGTAACCAAAATTCACCATTTTCTGAGTTCTTAGCTTCCTCAATTATAAAATAAGATGTGGGAAAAGTTTCCCATGAACCTCGAGAATGATGGCTTTCAGAATAAGAGGCAGAGGGGAACAGCAGTATGAGGGAAGAGAATAGCGTAAGCAAAGCTACTTCACAGCTTTGCCCAAGGCCAGCCGTGTAGAAGTGCAAGTTACACACAGGTAGACAGTAAATGGAGACAGTCCAGACTTACGCCTAGAATTTCAACTTAATTACTAGTAATGCCTCTTCACTTTCAAAAGTGTCTCAATGTGGATCAAAAATCATATGCTCATCCGTTCACAGTGAACGTTTCCCCAGGACTCAGAAGAATAGGCACACTCCTGCCTCTACCATGCAGAGACCTTTCACATCTTTTCTTTTTTTTCCTTAGCTGAAGCCAATCCACTCCAGCGCACCTCATTTGACTAAGATACACACGTACAAAGCAGCGAGGTAGCAATGCAGAGCTGTAGCAGCTCTCATCCCACATAAGAATCCCAAATGCATTCTTGCATCCAGAGCCTCCTATTGAGAGAGCTGGCGTTGGCCTTCGGTTGTTGGTCTCAGGGTACCACATACCCTAACACGTTCAAAGCAAAAAAGCTTTATGCTTTGAGGCCAATGTGGATAAAATCAGCTTAGTATAAAAATGCTTGTGACAGAAAGGTTTCTACATCAGGTATTGCTGCAAAAAAGCTTGATGAATGTTTGGGGACTTATTAACCCAGGCACTTGTGACCAATTTGCAATGATGACTGTCATCTGTAAGGTTGCAAGCTGGGAGGTGCCGATTCCCTCTCCTGCAGTAGCAGCCATAATATTCAGTCTTGTCATTGGTCAATGAACAGGCAGCCCCCTCCTCCTTCTCACTCTGAAGAATTCTTTTCCCCAATAGGACAATAATTTCCCCATCTTGGCTCGGCAAGACCTCCATTTTATGAGATCTTGGAGGCTCAAAGCAGCTATCTACCATCCGCAACAGCCTACACTTTCATCCTCAGCGGGGGATCTCCAGCCCCTTCTCAAACAAGCATTATTAGAACCATTTTATAAAACCCAGACTGAGAGAGCTCCCTGGTGCCTGTTAGGAGTGGTCTAGTGTGGCGGTCTTCTCAGCAGGCTGCACACAAGAACCACTCCTCCCTTCCTGCCCACCCAACCTATGATCCTGGAAGGAGCCAGGAGGGCAAGAACAGGGCAAGAAACTCGTGACGCAAGCCACAAGCCAAAGGAAGGGCAGTCATGAGACAGCCGTAAAGGGTGGGGTGGTAGGCTAAATCATGGCCCCCAAAGGTATGTCCGTGTCCTAATCCCCAGAACCCATGAGTGTTTCCTTATATGGCAAAAAAATCATTGCAGATGTGAGTAAAGTAGGGAGCTCGAAATGGGGAGATTATCTTGGATTATCTAGGTGGGCCCTAAATGTGATCAGAGAGAGATCTGACACACATGCACACACATAAGAAGAGAAGGCAAAGTGACCACAGAGGCAGAGACTGGAGTAATGTGGCCACAAGCCAAGAAATGCTGGCAGCTGGAAGCTGGAAAGGGCAAGGAATGAATGGATCCTTCTCCAGAGCTTTCAAGGGGAGCATAGCCCCCTCTGACACCTGGATTTTGACACAGTGAAACAGATTTCAGAATTTGGCCTCCAGAACTCTAAGAGAATAAGCGTGTGCTGTTTTAAGCCACCCAGTTTGGGGCACTTTGTTACTGCAGCCACAGGAATCTAATGCAGGCAGTCATCGCAGTACCTGAGATGTAAGACCAGGAGGGGCTGACCAGAGAGTCTGTGGGTGGCGGCGCCGGGGAAGGACTGGGTCAGCCAAGGGGTAAGGGAGCTGGAACCAACTGCATGTTAGAAAGATTGGCTTTCGGATTAGATTGCTGTGAGTTCCATCTCTGGCTTCATCCCTTACCAGCTGTGTGACGTTAGGCATCCCTTAGCCTCAGTCTCTAATCTTCGAAAAGAAAATGATAACACCTAACTTTCAGAGTTGTGGTGAGAAATACAAGAGTTAAAAAAAATGAAAAATGTCTCACACATGGTGGGTGTTCATTGAAAAGTAATGCCTATTGATGTGTGGGAAAAGAGGTTTATTAAAAGACTAGGCAGAATCATCTTAGCAAGAGAAGCGATTGTGTTTGGGAAAATACTTCGATGCCTTCTTTGGATGTCAGTGGGGCAGATACTTCCTGTTTTCTGCCACGTGTCCCCCTTTCTCTTCCCCCTCCTCTATCCCATACTCCACGTGGCTCCAATGGGTTACAGCACAAAGAAAACTGAACTTCTCAGCCCAATAAGGAAAGCAGAACTCAAAGTTTCCAGAAATGAGAGAATGCTCATTGTGTGTCCCAAAAAGATATGCCCAGGGCCTAATCCCCACTACTTGTGTATATGGGCTTATTTGGAAATAGGGTCTTTGCAGATGAATCAATTTAAGAAGCCATATTGGATTAGGGTGGGTAGTAACTCAATAACTGGTATCCTGATAAGACAAGGGAAATTGGGGCACACAGACACACAAAGGAAAGATGGCCATGTGAAGCCAAAGGAGACATGCAAGAGAATACCATGTGATGACAGAGGCAGAGATCCGAGTGACACAGCTGCAAGCCAATGAAAACCAAGGATTGACCACTAGCCGTCAGACAGCCATCACCAGAAGCTAGGAAGAGGCAAGGAGGGATTCTGCCCAACAGGTGTCAGAGGGAGCCTGGCCCTGCCAACGGCTTGATCTCAGACTTCTAGAGACAATAAATTTCTGTTGTTTAAGCCACCTAGCTTGTGGTACTTTGTTATGGCAGCCCTAGCAGACTAACACAGGGAACTGAGACTAGAAGACAAGAAACAATCTGCCCCAATAAGCACGCCACTGTGGAACCAGGAGAGCAGCTGGCCTGTGGGGAATCCTTGCTGGCTGGAATGGCCCGGGAGCCTGTGAGAGAGGTGTTGCTAATACTCACTTCTGGAGGGTTTGCTGTGAGACTAACCCACAGAGAATCTTCTATTCCACATGGATACCCTTGGATATTCTTGTTGGGGCAATCAAGCATGTGCTGCCTATCTGCTTCCTCTGGGAAGAGAGAGGAGAACCCCATCCACTGAGGTGAGGCCTGGGAAGGGACAGGAAATCAGAACAAGAGGGGCCACAAGACACAGACATTTGGCCCCTTCAGAATCTCAGAGATTTTATAAGAGGATCGTTTTGATTTTCCGACTATAGGACAAGGTGACAAGTCAGGGCCAGAAGACTTGGGGACCCCACCAGGTGACAGACAGTACAGGCTACATTCTTATTAACACTATGGCCTGAATATAAACTGAAGCAGGGGTCCGAACCACAGGGTGCGGGACAATGAGCTGAGCGATCGTTTACTTCTGAAGACACCACCACGCCCCTTCTTGGCAGGCAGCCCCTGGTTGGTTTAAAAAGGCCCTGTGGCTTGGTGGTTAAGTGCGTGCGCTGCGATGCTGGTGGCCCGGGTTCGGATCCCGGGTGTGCATCGAGGCACCACTTCTCCGTCCATCCTGAGGCCGAGTCCCACATACAGCAACTAGAAGGATGTGCAGCTATGACATACAACTATCTACTGGGGCTTTGGGGGGAAAAAATAAAATAAATAAAATCTTAAAAAAAAAAAAAAAAAAAAAGCCAAGGTGCCAGCTCTGGCCTGGGAGGCCAGCTTTGCTCAGGTCCCCCGTGCCTTTCCTCCTCTGGAGAGTGCCATTGCTCACAAGGGGGCGCCTGCCTCCTGGGGCCCCTCCTGGAAATCCTTCCACACGCTGGCTCACGCGCCAGTGCCCGACCTTGGCCTGCCTGGGAGAATGTGAGATCAAAGAAATGAAAGTGCTCCTTTCTGGTACTTCAATCAGAGAGAAAAGCAATTAAAATACGAATTAATCTAAGTGAGATGAAAATGCAGATGTAGAAGAAGAGCATTCTGATCACCTTGAACCTGCGCTGCGCCGTTTAGCTCCTGTGATTAAAGATATTCTCATGCCATTAAAAACCTTCTCTTCCAATGTTACAAACACTATGTCAGTCAAACGCTCCCAGCAGCCACCATGAGGACTGCCCTCTCCTCGGTTCAGTTCCTTGATCCTTTCAGCTTGTGTGGGGGGCCGCTCTTAGAAGGGGACATTGAGGTTTGGGGAATTAAGGGGATGCAGGATTCGGAGCTAAATGGAAAGAGCCATTGCATGTGTCTCCTCTCAAATGGATCCTTTAGGGCTCCTTGACTCTATTGTGCAGGCTGAGTCCTGGCTGTCAGGCGGCACTGGGAGGACACAGCTGAGGAAGGAGCAAAGAGCACACTCTCAGTGCTTCACAGTCCTCTTGCCCTTTCTGGTTCCCCGACTGTTTCTTTGAAATGAGTGATAATTGTAGTATTTACTTCTAGAGTTTTGCTTCTGCTTCTCAGTGGTCTGAAGGGCCCTCTGTTGACACTCTGTAGGGAGGGGCAGGCTGTGACTCTAGAGGAAGGGATGGACATGAGGGAGTGTCTACTGATAACCCTTTGAACCACGGACCTTCAAGGCCAGTCTTCTAGGCAATTATTATCCTCAAGCTAAGGACACATGTCACTAATGAAGATGGGATTATAATTGAAGCTGTTCTCTTAATCATTATTATACGTGGTGGCTTTCAAAGGCACTAAGTGAAAAATGAGACCAGTCTTCTAGGCAGAAGGCACTACCAGCCACCAGAAGGGATCTATAAAACAGTCTCCTCTTTAATCTGAAGACCTAAGTAGAGCATCCAAAACTCGCAAAGTTGTTTCAACTTGAAGAAGGAGGAGAGTGGGGGTCTGGTGGGCCTCCCTTCTAACCTTTGTGTGTCTGTCTCTCCTCCCACTCCTCAGTTCCGCAACATTTTAGCAGGTGAGAGGAGAGGAGAGGAGGATCCCTCCTCTGCTTCCTGCCACCAGGTTATGAATCCTTCTGATTCTCCCAATCTCTGGTCTCATTTTTCACTTAGTGCCTTTGAAAGCCACCACGTACAATAATGATTAAGAGAACAAGCTTCAATTATAATCCCATCTTAATTAGTGACATAGCCATGTGTCCTTAGCTTGAGGATAATAATTGTGCCTACCTCAAAGGATTTTTTGTGAAAATTAAATCAGATAATGTGTAAAGTGTTTAGAACACTCCTAACACATAGTAGGTGTTCAATAAATGTCAGTTATTATTACTGTTATTGCATTATCGCTATCATTACTACTGCTCTACCATAACCAGCTTCCGCTCCCTGCAACTAATGTCCCATATTAGTGTGGGTTCCTATCTCTTTTTGTTTGGGCTCCCATGCAAAGCACCCCCTACCACTTCATTTTCTGAAAACAGCCCCATTGCCCCTGCTAGATCTATAAGTTACCCCGGGTCTCCCCCTCCGGGGCCTGTCCATTGCCGGCCCAATGTTTGTGACATTGCCGGTCACAAACACTTAGAACCTATAGCGCAGTGTTCACCTCACTAGAGTGGTACAATCTTGCAGGAGCTTCCCACCGATTTGCTTCGTGTTTTGATCTTCTCAGCTCTTCATCATAATTAGGTACCAGCTGGACACAGCCTGGGAGATCACTGCATGAGGAGGCTTGCTTCTCTCTTGAGCACATTGAGCTTTTGGCAAGTTGATAACTGGCCTTTGATACTGGGACTAGAGCTTTATTTCACCCAGTTGGGTGGCCTTCTACACATGTCACTGGAGGATAATGGAAACTGAAGGACCTGGAATGGAGAGCATTTTTCTCTCCTTTCACTAACTGCAAAAAGCAAGGTGAAACCTGGTCACTGGCTGGAATGTAAGGACCTGGCATTCTAGAAACATTGAGCCAAATGTGTTGAAATTGCTTCAGTTGATAGCTTGCTTATCATTAGTCAGTAAGCCGTACTTAACCTACATCGAATTCCTGCAACACAAGATTCCATGCACACCGAATGCATGTGTGTGTGTGTGTGTGTATGTGTGTGCATGCACACGTTCTTGTGCACATGTGCCATCTGAAAATGAGAACGCTCCCACTATCAGTGAGATGGATTGGGCCGTAATTGATTTTCCATAGACAAATGCTTTAAATTTTGGTAAACCCATTGTAACATCTTAGTCAAATTAAACTGAGCCCTTTCAAGTCAGATTTATAGTCCATAGGATTCCACTTAACTGAGACAAGCGATGCAATTTCAGGGCAATTTAAAGGGTATTTCATTTAGAGACAGAACCAATCCTTGTCAAGGGCCTGGAGGAAACAAGAAATCTTCCTCCCTTCATTTGCTTAGAAGCACTTGCAGTCCAGTCCATGAGGGCTGAGCAGCATTGTGAGTGGCTCAGTGCAGTAGATTTTACAACCTGTGTTCATTGAAGGGGAAATGACCAAAAGGAGGGCATGGAAAAGAGGGTAGGGCCTGTCTGCAGCATTCAGAGCCTTTCTAGGAAAAGGTGTCCAGTCTGGGTGCACAGATTACTACGAGGCACCTCTTCACCCCAGGCTGCACTCCTTGTCAGGGCATAAGACTTGGGATCAGAGCACTGGCTGGATTTCTGGCCCCGTTTGCCCTCTGGACCAGCACCCTTGAGTAATGGGCAACGTGGACGACTGTACACAGCAGCCCTGGGAAAATGACATCATGACTTTACATACACATATTACCTTTTTTAATGCTCATCATACTAGGAGGTTGTAATTACTGTCTATATTTTGTAATTACTGTCTCTACATGTCTAAATACACACGGCTGGGAGAGATTAAACACCGCGTTCATATTGATGTACGTTGAGCTGTGTAATTCTAGTCCAGGTCTGTCGGATTCTAAAATCCAAGCTCTTTCCTAATTCACTATGGAATGTGAGTTCAGCTGAAGGGCTTGGTAATCTTTTTTCCAGGGAAAAAGGAAGATCTGGCGGGGTATGCGCCTCAGCTCTTTGAAGGTGCTGTTGGAAAGGGAGCGCAGACATGTCCAGCTTCTGCCACGAGGCTCCTGCAGACGTGAGGCGGCTCAGTTTTGTCTGTCTACAAAGTTCTGCCTTACCTCAAGCTGAAACCTCCCTCCTGTTGTCCCAGAAGAAAGACAGGACCAGTGCCTGAACCAAGGATGGCAGGTCCCTGTTCCAAGGCCTCACAGGCAGAGCCGGAAAGAGAATGGGGACCAGGAGCCAGACACTTCTCCCCTCTGAGTCTCAGTTCTGCTCCTGAAAAATGCACCTAAAAGTCCTCTTCCTGCCCATCTTTCAGGGTTGTGAGAATCAAAACACGAAGCAAATGGACTACAACACTCTTGCAAGTGAAATGAGGAAATAGGGAAAAATACTGAGTTTTTAACAAAGCTAAATTTATTCAATTTAAAGGACTCTCCTTTACGCTTAGATTAAACCTTTCTTACAGTTTTGTTTGTAAAAATATCCTTTATTAAATTAAAGAAGCTAATCAATAGTTGTATGTGTGTCTATGAGTGTGTACGTGATTTTATTGTAGCTTATTTCTGTTTTGTAAGTCCCTTGATTTGGAAAAAATTTAAAATTAGGCAAGTCTTTGTCAGTATCAAAAATGCACGTGTGTGTGTATATGTGTGTATGTATGTGTGTGCGCGTGTGCATATGTGCCTGCATGTGTGTATGTGTAGACGTGTGTGCGTATGTGTATGTGCATGTGTGTGAGTTTTACGTTTACAGGTCCATGGTCCAAACATTGTAGGAACCATCGTCTTAGACATAGAAAACTAACATTTCCTGTCATTTAATACTCATGACAACCCTGCAAGCTAAGTGTCTCTGACTCAAGATAATGCTGTTTCTCACAGAATTTGTGTGTCTTGTCCAAACTTTCACAGCTGAGTAGTTGAAGATTTGAACACACTTCCCTCTGATGCCAATATACCAAGGTTTTGTGTTTGTCACGTTGTTTTCCACTTGACCACATTGCTTAATAGCTTCCCTTTATTCCTGTGGTTCCACAGTGGGGTACTCAGAGGGAATTTGCTGGCTCCTAATATAACCAGTAAAATTTCATTAATCCTTCCCCTCGGTGGACGGTCCATGATGTCAAATATATATGGCTGCAGAAAACGTTTGAGCCAACTAGACAGATGTTTGCAGTCTAGAACTCAATGCAACCAAAAGCCATTGGAAAATTTACACCCCATTCCCTGGGCTTCTTGGACTGCTTAGATCAATGATTCTCAGGAATTTTCAAATTCACTAGAAATTAAACTCTAGAAAGGCAAGAGATTTTGTCTTGTTTTATTCCCTGCTGTACTTTTTACACCTAGATAATAATAGATCGTAATAAACACTCAAAAAGTGTTTGTTGAATGAATGAATGAAAGAAAATAGACTCATCTGAGTATCTGATAAAAGCTCAGGACTATCTTCCCAGAATAATGCATGTAGGCACATGGACAATACCATGCACAGCATTTTCAGGTTCAACAAGCCCCTGAAGCCTATCTGTGATAGACAAAACTTAGACTATTTCCTTGTGAAGAAATTTGGCTCTGGACTCTTTCTTCCATGTTGATGGGCGCCTGGATGGTGTGAGGTCATCGGCACTTTGGATCACCCATCGCTTCACCTATTCGATGGGAATGCCTGGACCTGGCGTTTCTGGACCTGTGAGGATGAAAAGAGAAATAACAGCCACCACTCAGTGCGGTTATATAATCTGCCAGGCACTATGTTACACCTTTTACATATAATTGATCTAATCCTCATGTCAACCTTACCAAGTAGGCATTTTTAACCCTATTTTTCATTCTTTTTAATTTAATTCTGTTATTGTTGAGGTATAATTGACGTATAACATTATATTAGTTTCAGGTGTAATATGAATGATTCAAGGTTTGTACACACATTTCACTTAGCATAATGCCCTCAAGGTCCATCCATGTTGTTGCAGATGCAGGATTTCATTCTTTTTTATGGCTGAATAATATTCCATTATATATACATACACACACACATATATATATACACACACACACTCATATATACCACATCTTCTTTATCTATTCATCCATCGACAGACACTTAAGATTGTTTTCATATGTTGGCTACTGTAAATAATGCTGCAAGGAACTTGGGGATGCATATAACTTTTCAAGTTAGTGTTTTCATTTTCTTCAGGTAAATACCCAGAAGTGGAATTGCTGGATCATATGGTAGTTCTATTTTTAATATTTTGAGGAACCTCCAAACTGTTTTCTACAGTGGCTGCATCAATTTACATTCCTACCAACAGTGCATTTTCTCCATATCCTCACCAATGCTTGTTATCTATCCCTATTTTTCAGATGAAGAAATTGAGGCCCAGAGAGGTTAAGTAATCTGGCCAAACAACTAGGAAATGTCTGGCTAAAGATTTGGACCCTTGTCTGCCCTCGCTTTTCCCAGTGTGGCAGACTGTCTCACTGCTTGCAAGCAACCCAGACATTTTGAAAGCTCTGTGCCATTAAGTCTAGGAGATATCCTTTGTCAGATGTGTCCCTGACTTGGACATCCAAACCAAATAAGCAAACAACCAAATAGCTAAGTAAGAAAATTAGCTGTTTTAGGGTCAAAAGTTTGGACTTTGTAGGTGTCGCTCTTCTGTTTTTTGAATTTTAAGTGTATTTTCACTTACACTTTTCTTAAAAGCCCCATAGAAAATTGCAGCCTATTTCAGGTGTGCTCATGAGAACAAGGGGAAGGCATTGGCATCATTTAGGAACCTGGCCATGAGACAAGTGGGGCCAGCATGAAGACAATTCACCCACTGTAGCTCTGACTCTTAAAGGAGTGGCCAAAATCCAAAGTATTTTGTTGAAAGAGATGCAGTAAATTCACACCTAATGGCCACTGGGTTCCAATTCAGTGGGTGAGATGAGAGCAAGACTAAGGGATCTTTTCCTTATTTGAGCATCTGGGATCCAAATCCTTGTCCCTGGAGAGCGAGGTGGCAGACGCAAGTAAGGAATCAGTGCCCCTACAAAGATGGCTGGGAATAAGGTCACTGTTCCATTCTCCATCAGATCCGATATAGAAGCCAGTTGACATGATCTGGGTAAATACAGTGAGAGCTACATGTGGGTGCAGAGTTTCACAGGCTCCCAACTCCTCAACCCCACCATGCTAGATACACTATGAAGGACGGCAAGACCACTCTTGTTATTGAGGCGCAACTTCCTAAGGCACAACCTGCCCTAGTCTGGGCTGGTCAAGAACTGGGCGAGGCTGTGGATTCAGGTTCTGGCCCCAGGAACTTCATCAGAGGCAGAGCTTGGGCAGGCAACGGCAGATAGATTTTGCTACTTATCAGAACCTTCATTCTGCACAACCTCAGAGCACCATTCCTATAGGATTCCATCCACACCCAAGGCAAGAAAGGAAGATTATGGAAAGATGAGAACAAAGAAGGCTAAAAGGCAAGTGCATTTCACCTAAGCATATTCAATAGTCAGACCTTGAAAATTCGGAGCCAGTTGCTGCCACGGCTTGACAAGATAGTGAAAGTTTAAGAATCCCAGGCTGCAAAATGCAGTCTCCTGACAGCCATTTTGTCATTTAAGAAAAAAAAATCCAATAGAGATACAAAGCAAGTCCCAAAATAAGACTTGGGTTCAAATCTCAGTTGATATAACTGCACATTTAAAAATTTTTCATTTTTACCTGAAATCAGCAATCCAAAGAGGCTTATGCACCCCTATGTTCATTGCAGCATTATTCACTACAGCCAAGAAGTGGAAGCAACCTAAGTGTCCCTTGACTGACAATTGGATCAACAAAATGCAGTATATATATACAATGGAATACTACTCAGCCATAAAAAAAGACAAAACCGTCCCATTTGCAAAAACATGGATGGGCCTGGAGGGTATTATGTTAAGTGAAATAAGCCAGAAAGAGAAAGACAAACACTGTATGATCTCACTCATATGTGGACTATAAACCAACACATGGACAGAGAAAACTGTATTGTGGTTACCAGGGGCAATGGGGGTGGGGGGTGGGCACAAGGGGTGAAGGGAGACATATATATGGTGATGGACAAACAAAAATGTACAACCCAAAATTTCACAATGTTATAAACTATTAAAACATCAATAAAAAATATTTTCACTTTTAATATGAAAAATTGCAAACACACACAAAAGTAGAGAAAACAGTACAACGAAGCACCATGTTGCCTCAGCAACCATCAGATTTCTGCCAATCTTGTTTCATCTACCTTGCTGTATTTTTATTGCAATTTTTTAACTTCATCTTAATCCCCTCAAAACACATCCCAGTGAAGACATCGCAATAGAGAAAACCTGACTCCTGTTTAAAGTAGCTATCATTTTTTATAGTTTAAAGAACAAGGAATTTGTGGACAATGAAATCTGCTCATTAAATCTAAAGAGAAGGCAATTTCAAATCACGCATATGCAAAGGAGAGAAGGACCACCACCAGCACACCAAGTAGATGGAAATAGTCTTTCTCTGAATCTGGCAATGCAGGTTCCCTGGGATCTGTTGAATCACGCTGTATTCCCCAAAGTACTCAGGTCTTTTATATTAGTTTCACTAGGGTAGCTCCGGTTCTTACTTGTAGCAGAGCTTGGTAAATGAGAGGCCACCTGAGAAGCAATTAAGCTAAAGCAGAAAATCTTTCCTGTTCATTTCATCTTGTCCTTAAACAGTTTACACACTGATTGAACTAGGAAGAGCTCATGGTGGTTTATGATGATTACTCCAGTAGGGGTCAGCGCCTAATGAGTTGGGTACTTATCTGTGACCCTGACAAGATGACTGTAAATGAACAGATAAGAGGACCAATGGGACTAGTTCTCAAAGCTGCCCACAGAATCATGATAGCAGAAGCCGATGAAGTTAGGTAGATTGAAAAATAGAAGCTAGTGGAGTTAAGTAGATTGAAACACTTAAGGATTTTTAGTTAGAAAAATAAGGTGTTTATCTTAGCTCTCAACAAATGACAAAACGCCTATTTAACACTCTTTCTTTTGGTGCCACACTTCCTCTTCTTTCTTCATAATACCTGGTACACTTGTGGTTCCCATGAAATGATTCCATTGAGGTGGATATCTTCACTTATTACAGAAGATGAGTGTCAATGTCAGCCTAGTGGAATGGTACAATGAAGCTTACTTGCATGTACCATGACAGAAACAGACTGAAAATGGCAAAACAAAAAAATCTTGGTAAAAGTGCATTTGCAGAGTAAGCAGATAAAATCATAGCGACACATCCTATGGCATAATGAAAATTCTCAATAATTGGCAAACTAGAACAAGTAATCTCCTTTTTTTCTTATTTACTAGCTGTATTAGCCAGTTTTCTTCTGTGAGAATGTTGTGTAACAAACAACCAAATATCAGTGGCTTGCAGCAACAAATGTTTGTTTCAATCTTGAGGGTTGAAGTTTGGCTGTGGTTTGGCTGATCTTAGCTGGGCTCAGCTAGGCTACACTGGATCCAGGTCTGCTCCCTGTATTTTCATTCTAAGACCCAAGCTGAAGGAGCAACAGCTGCCTGGGGCATATTTTTCTCATTACAGATGCTTAATAGGGCTGGTGGAAATTTGCCAGCTTCTCTAACCCTTAGCTAGGAACTGGCACATTGTCACTCATTACCCATATTCCGATTATCAAAGCCAATTGTGTGGTCAAGTCCAAAGCTGGGTAGAGATGTATACTGTACCAACTGTAGTGGAAGGAACTGTGAAGTCATAGGGAAAAGAGTGTGAATATATAAATTCTCTTCTGAGAATGAAGAGTTGGGAACACTAATCCAGCCTTAAATACAACAACCATGAAAAGAACCAGTTTCTGCCAAAATGGGAAGAAATGTGTGTCAACATCTCAACACAACTTAAAACAAAATTTGCTGACTTGTAGCCCTTTTTGGCAAGACAGTGTGCTCTCAAGTTCTTGGCACCTTATCTTTTAGCTCCTTTGACAATAGCACCAACTATTCTATTTACATACCCTCAGTATAGAATGAGGCTGGAATTTTCCTCTTTTCAAACAAAACATCCATTACTACTTTTGTCACGGAAAAAGGTAAGTCAGATAGCAAGCACATCAGAGTAGAAAAGCAGCCCTACTCAGGTTAAAATAAATTATTTAGGAGGTCGGCCCGGTGGCGCAAGCGTTAAGTGTGCGCGCTCCACTGCGGCGGCCTGGGATTCGCCGGTTCGGATCCCAGGCGCGCACCGACGCACCACTTGGCAAGCCATGCTGTGGCGGCATTCCATATAAACTGGAGGAAAATGGGCATGGATGTTAGCCCAGGGCCAGTCTTCCTCAGCAAAAAGAGGAGGATTGGCAGATGTTAGCTCAGGGCCGATCTTCCTCACACAAAAAATAAAAATAAATAAATAAATAAATAATTTAGGATGAGCGAGAGAGAAAGGAAGGAGGGAGGGAGGGAGGAAAGGAAGGCAGGAAGAAAGAAAGAGAGGAAGAGAGGGAGAGGGAGAGAGAGAGAGAAGGAAAGAAAGAAAGAGAGAGAGAGAGAGAGAGAAAGAAAGAGAGAGAGAGAGAGAAAGAGAGAGAGAGAGAGAGACAAAGAAAGAAAGAAAGAAAGAAAGAAAGAAAGAAAGAAAGAAAGAAAGAAAGAAAGAAAGAAAGAAAGAAAGAAAGAAAGAAAGAAAGAAAGAAAGAAAGAAAGAAAGAAAGAAAGAAAGAAAGAAAGAAAAAGAAAAGGGAAGGAAACAAAACAGAAAAACAGGAAGGAAGGGAGGAAGGAAGGAAGGGAGTCACTTTGCAGGAGGGAGAGAGAGAGGGAGGAAGGAAATCACTTTGCAGGTCCACCCTGTGGGTGAGTCAAACAAAAGCCATCCACAAGCCAAGGACAGCCAGATGGCCAGTCTGTGACCTCAGTGTAGGAGATGACGCCTTTACCCCTGTGGGGGGCTGAAACAGCAGGACCCTGAGCAGAGGTAGATACAGTTACTCCCAACTTCTGAGTCAGACCATCACACCACATCCTCATTATTTTGTAAGAAGGGACACTGATCCCATAAATAGCAAACCTATATCCAAATAGAAATACATAAATGCATTTTTAAAGCAAAGCATCCATGATTAATTATTCACTTCTTTGAACTACTCATTCTATTACTCCCAGGAGTGTAGATAACAGAATTTAATATCGATATTTAATTTAGGATCCAGTAGCTCAACAAGAAGAATGAGCTCATGTTTGTGGAATGTCTATTGTGGGTCAACACTATGGTAGGCATAGACTGTAGAATGAGTATAGATGCTCCACAAGTTGGTGGTCTAGGGGGCCGAAGATGTGGCGCAAAGAGCAATAATGGTGGGGATGGCCCGTCCTCCTCTCACTCCTGTTCTCACCACTCAGGCTGTGTGCCCTGGGCAATGGACTTACTTTCCTAAGCATCCCTTTCTTCATGGAAAGCTGAGTACTTCTCAGATTTGCAGAAAGAATCCGTGAGAGTATATTTAAAGTCCCAAGGTTAATACCTGGTGTTTATTAGACGTTGGGAACATTTTATAACAACATTTCTGTGCCTAGGTTTCCTCATCTACATAAGGGGATAATAACAGTTTCTGGCTTGGAAAATTGATGTGAGGAGTCAATGAACTAACATGTATACGGTGCTTAGAATGGAGCCCAACACTTAGTACTAACTCAATATGTATAACTATTAGCTATTATTTTTTTAATACTTATTACTATTATTATTACATAGATTTTATTCTGGGAAAAATCTCTCTCTACATTATAGTGGATTATCCATGACCCAAATGAGATATTTTTTATAAGCAGAAACGCGCTTTATAATTCCAGGAATTTGCTGGCCCTTCTGCTCACACCTTTTCTGTGGGCAGAAGTAATAATTAAGTGCTTTGGTTTACAAGAGAGAAAATGAGACCCTCTCTCTGACTCTGCTAGTGTGCACATGGAGGTGGTAACATTATTAGCGGTGGAGTTGCTGCATTCTATTCACGTCTATCCTTCTATCCACAGGATCAGACCCACAGAAGGCGTTAAATGTGTCCGTATAAATGTGCACATGCTCATCAGATGAATGAATTAAGCTAAAGTTGGAGCAAATTCCAGGGAGAGAGGCAGCCTGGCCTCCGAATATCCTAATGACCTTTCTGCCCCAGGTTTCCTGGAGCACAGCTCTCCACTAGAATTACCTGGGTGTAGGACCCTCAGAGACTTAGTGTAGGCAGGCCCTCGGGAAGGGGATGATGAGCTGGTGGGGGAAGAAGGGCAGTCAAGGGAAGAGAAGTGTTAAGAACAAGAAAATGAGCTCCATAATTTTGCATTAGCCTCACTTCTCAGGTTGCAAATTGGATTCTTTTGGAAGGATTGAAAATGAGAAAAGCAGGTGGGCTGGATTCTTCGAGTCATCAGGCATGTGTCTCTGAGGAAGTAGCTTAATATATTTAGTCCTCAGTTTCCCCATTTACAACAATAACATTTAATCGTCTGAAAGGTACTTGGAGATCCTTGAAAGAAAGGCACTTCATAAAAGCAAATGGTTCTCACTATTCTTTGGAGTCTTTACTCCTGGCATCCAGGCAGCTTGTGCCGTGGATGTTGGAGATGGATGCGGCCGGAGAGAGCAGTAAAGGAGAAGGACGTGGGGAAAGGATTTGGGCTACAGGGGAAGAGAGAGAGCAGAATGGCAGTATTTGGATGGTTGCTTAATTAAGAGCCCCTCCTTCTCGGGAGGAAAAGCTGGCAGAAAGCTTTGTTCAATAGGAACAGAGTCCTCGGAACAGTGCAATGAGACAAGAAGCAGGCCTAAGTGGGGCTTAGCTTGGGGGAAGGTTCAGCGGAGAAGTGAGGGCTGCCATCTGCTGCCTCCCTCCCTTCACCTGGCTGAGAAAGGGCTCCCCGCAGCGCACGGCCTGTTCTGGAACTTGAATCCTGAGCAGCAGCTGTGCTGTACCTTCTTAGGCACCTGGTCAGCTCCTTTCTCTAGGTCCCTAGGAATCATGTAACCTGCCCTGCCAGGTGATGGCACCGGCTGTGTTGGGGGTGAGGGTGGGTGGATTGCAGAGCTGCTAAAGGCTCAGAAAGTCTATCTCCAAAAAATATCTAGGTCAGTGGGCTTAAAACGGACATGATTAAAGAGCCGAATTCCAAACACAGGCACACACATGCACACACAGTCTGGCACATGTGCCTAGCCAAACACAAACACATGTATATACATAGACCATGAACACACACATGTACAGAGTTGCAGAAGGTTGTGTATTCGAGAAAGGGAGAGTGAAATTAGAGATGCTTCATTATTTGCAAGATATAGTGTTATTCAGACTAAGAATTTTAGAAACAAAAAATGTGTTTTAGATCAAAATGAAACAGATATTTTCAAATCAATGCCCCATACTAAGGCACTCTGCACATAATTGGAACTCAGTATTATCGTATGAATGAGTAGGGGCAAGGAAGAAAGAAAAGGAGAGTGAGGAAGGGAGGGAGGAAGTTTGACTAATTCCAAAGCAGAAAAGATTCTAGATGAGGTAAGAATGGTCTTGACAGTCAAATTGTTCTTCCTTCATCTTGACTAACTACAAAGAGGTAAGCCCCCTTCTACAGAAGTATTTAAGAGGGAGAAGGGTGACTCTGGGTTCAGGATGGCTTAGACCCAATATTTTCTCCATGTCCTGTTCTATTCTAGAATGTTTTCTCTCTTTTTTGGTGCGGAGGGGGCAAGTAATGGAGTTAGAATCTTTCTTCTCGGCCTTTGCTTCAAGAGGTGGCCAGGTAACCAGCTCCCTTGTGATGGAATCAAAGCAGGTTCACAGAGGGAGGAAGCTGGCCCTGGGAGGTAAAGGACCCAGAGAAGAAGCCTGCATAGTGGGACCAGAACTCTGGGATCAGAGCGTAGCCATCTGTCCAGGAGTTCTGGATTGCTTTTATGCCTCTGTTACTTTTCTTTGTTTCTCTTTTGCTTTTCCTTGCTATTTTGTTAGGTTCTTTGTTTATTTTTAACATTTCAGCCTCCCTCAGCTGTGCTAAGGAAAACAAGAGAAAGTTATTTGTGTCCACACAAACACACACAAACATGCCAACAGATTAAAGGGGATGCAACTCCCTCTTCGAGAAAGTGTGGTAACAGCAGTGCGAATCCAAACAGAACCCCTCGATCCAAAAGGAGGACAAACCTCAGGGGACAGAGCTATTTGGAGAGCTCTTGTTCTCTTCGTTGAGAGTTTCCTTCCAGTGCTGAAGCCTTGAAGATTCTGGCCTTCTTTTAAATAAAGGCAGCAGTGCTCGCATGAGGAGTCCCAGAAAATAAGAGGATGTTTTCAATGAACTGCAAGAAAACACAAGGCTTGGGCTGGCCCGTGGCTTAGCGGTTAAGTGCGCGCGCTCCGCTACTGGCAGCCTGGGTTCGGATCCCAGGCATGCAGCGATGCTTCGCTTCTCTGGCCATGCTGAGGCCGCATCCCACATACAGCAACTAGAAGGATGTGCAACTATGACATACAACTATCTACTGGGACTTTGGGTGGTGGGGGAAAGGAGGAGGATTGGCAAGAGATGTTAGCTCAGAGCTGGTCTTCCTCAGCAAAAAATAAAAAAAAAAAAAGAGGAAGATTAGCACGGATGTTAGCTCAGGGCTGATCTTCCTCACAAAAAAAAAAAAAAGAAAGAAAACACAAGGCTAGATGGAGAAAATCAACCTCAAAGCGTCAGCACCACTTCTAACCCAGCCCACAAGTACCAGCTGCAAAGAGACAGATACAAGCCAGACGACATGCTCCTTCCAACAGCCACCAAGCAGAGGTGATAGGATGGGGCCACACAATGTGTGCTCTTTTGGCAAATGTGGCTTGGGAATAATAAGCACAGGAAAAAGTGGACCATTATTTTCCGGGAGATGAGAAGCCAACTCTCTGCCAGCATTTCCTGGTCCCCGAGGGGTACCTGTTTCCACAGCAACCACAACTTGGAGAGAACACTGCCTTCAAGTTAACTGTCCCAGGAAGATATTTAGTCTGCGCTATGAATTCTGGATGGGCAGAAAGAGCACAGAACATGAGTCACAAACCTCACCAGGACTTAAGGAAGTTGAAGAAGTTGGTTCTGTGGTTAGCACATCAAGGCAGCTGTCACCACCAATCTTGAACTCCACCCTGGTGACTTCTTGCCAAGTTCCTGTGGCTCCTGTTCCCCCTGAACTTCGGTCCTCATCCTGGCAACCTGATGGTGACAATGATGATGATGATGATGACAATGACAATGATGATAATGACAACAATGACAATAATGACGATGATGATGACTACGATAATGAGGATGTCAAATGATGATGATGATGAAGATGGTAACGATGATGTGACAGCGATGATGATGACAGTGATGATGATGACAGTGATGATGACAAGAATGATGATGATGATAATGATGACAATGATGGTGATAACAACGATGATGATGACCACAATAATGAGGATGGCAAGTGGTGATGATAATGACAACAACAATGATGATGATGATGATGACGATGATGGCAATTATGATAATGACAATGATGATGACGGTGATGATGATGGCAGTGAATATGATGACAACAATGATGATGATGACAATGACAACCATGAATATAATAGCAATCATAACAGAAATGAACATTGATTGCTAAGTGCTTTATATGCATTTTCTTATTTTGCTCGCAAAAGCCCAATTAAGTAGGTGCTATTTTTGACCCACTTTACTGATAAGGAAACAGCAGCTCAGAGAGGTGAAATAACCAGCAAGAGGACCTGATAGGTGAACTCAGCTCTGTGTAACACTGAAGTCATTTCTTTCAGGAGCAGGAGAGCTCAAGAGCTCAGATTCTACAAGAGACTACCTCAATTCAATCCTAGCTCAACCCTTTCAACTGTGGGACCTTCAGCAAATCACGTAAGCCCTCTGCATCAAATGTTATCATCTGTAAAATAGGAATAACTGTAGTAGCTCCCTCTTAGGTTTTTTTGTGAGAATTAAAAGAGTTAATATATGTAAAGCAGTACTCTTCAAACTGAAACCTGCTTACAAATTACCTGGGGATCTTGTTAAAATGCAGCTTCCATTTGGTAGTTTTGGGGTGAGGCCTGAGAGTCTGCATTTCTGATGAGCTTCCAGGTTCTTCAGCTCTTCAGACCACACTCTAGTTAGCAAAGCTGTAAAGCACTTGGGACAGTACATGATAATCAGTAAAGAAGTATCGGCTGTTATTATTACTATTATTATTTTAAGCTCTCCTAGCCACATCCCTGTGCCTGAACGTGTGACTTTTTCTGAGGGTTGTATCCTGGTAGCCACTTCACCCTCTGGGAACTGTTAGCTTATTTTTAGTATATGAACATAAAGATAGAAGAGCCACAAATTTGGAGTAAGCATGAATGCCCTATGCCTATGAACAGCTTTCTCCCTCTGTTGCCTGCATGAATTGATTAACCAAGTGCATGGAGGCTTAACTTCTGCTGGAACCCTCACAAAAATGCCTTTGCCCCCAAGAAGAAAACAAAGAGACATGTCTGCTTTCTCCTCCCTCTGACCCAAGCAGGAGGTCAAAGGGGGAACAGAGTGACTGTGTCCACATGCCAACATGAGTGAGCACTAGGATGCAATGCCCAGATTTCCCTTCAAGTAAGTTGAGGGTGCTGTTGGCAGGCAGCCCTCACTTGTCAACCACTTCAGGGTTGCCTCTGCTGCAGCAACAACTGGTAGAGGCAGGGGTATGAAGGCCTGGCCATCTCAGTCCAAGCACAGACAAGTCTGAAGGACTCCGTCACTCTAGAGCTCCCCAGGCAGTTGGTCAAGGCTGTCCTTGAGCCTTGAACATCACCGCTGGACTTGTCTCCCTCCCACTCCTGCTTCCTCTAGCTCCCAAGGGCACTGTATCAGTTTCCTACTGCTGTTGTAACCAATTACCACAAACTCGGTGGCTTCAAACAACACAAATACATTCTCTTATAGTTGCAGAGGTCATAAGTTTCACTGGGCTAAAATTAAGATGTTGGTTTCATTCTTACCGAAGGATCTACAGGAGAATCCATTTCTTTGCTTTTTCCAGCTTCTTGAGACTGGCTTCTTTCTTAGCTCATGGCCCCTCCATCTTCAAAGCTAGCAGTGCAAGCATCTTCAAATCTCTCTCTAAGACCTCTGCTTTTGTTGTCACAAATCCTTCTTATTCTAACCCCTTTTGACTTCTGGTCCTCCCCACTATATGAAACCTTGTGATTATATTGGACTCATCCAGAAAATCCAGCATACTCTCCCCATCTCAATATCTTTAACTCATTCACATCTGTAGAGTCCCTTTTACCATGTAAAGTAACATATTCATAGGTTCCAGGGATTAAGATGTAGACATTTGGGGGGGCTATTATTCTTCTTCCCAAGGTACCCCTTAATATATATGGTGCACATCGGACTCCATCTCAGAGACTGCTTCCTGGAGAACTCAATCTGCAACACTACTGTTCATAAATGCTGCTTCCATAGCCTGTCTTATTTCAGCTCTAGATTGTCCTTGCTGACAAGGGGTGAGAAAGGGGAACAGCCACATATGTTACCTAAAGCATGCAACAATCCCCAAAACAAAACTTCATATTCTATGACATCATGTAGAGTTGACTTTAAAGAATCTGAGTATGTCTGTCTGTAGAGGAAAGAATTAGCTTTACTAATAGAGAGGTCTGGTCTTTGCTCTCAATCCCTGGGAGGTGATAGCTAAGCCCTTGGAATGATCTGCCTACTAAGAGTGTCTTTGTTTACCTGGAGCTTTAGGCCACACCAGACAGTCTAGGTGATTTATGGTGAGGGCCTTGGACCACACAGCATGAGCTCAAACTTCGGAGGTGCTCAGGGCGAGGTCAGCCATGTGGGTGGTCAAGCATGTCTACATAATGAAGCCCCAATAAAAACTCCGGGCACCAAGGCTTGGATGTGCTTCCCTGGTTGGCAGTACTCCATGCATATTGTCACACATTGTTGCTGGGAGAAGATAGCACTGTCCATGATTCCAGTGGGAAAAGACAACTGGAAGCTCCTCGTGTGGAACTCCCCTGGACTCTGCCCCGTGCATCTCTTCCCTTGGCTGATTTCATCTGTATTCTTCTGCCATACTAAACTGTAACATCGAGTCTAACGGCTTTCAATGAGTCTGTGAATTCTTCTGGCAAATTATCAAACCTGAGGCTTATCTTGGGGACCCTGAACTTGCAGTTAAGTGTCACAAGTGATGGTGGTCCTGGGGACCCCTGAAATCTGTGCTATCTTATGCACTGTATTCAGGAAATTTCCTCCCCAAACCTTTTCCCCACAAGAACTCTATGTCTTCTTTATTTTCCCCATTCTGATTGCTTGATCAGCTAGTCTCTGTACCCACCTTCAAACTAGAAACCAGCATTTTTCCTCTCTGGCTGTTGCAAAGCACCAACCCAGGGCAATGCTGAGTCATTCTGGAATCTTCTTGGGACCTGGGAGGACAGAGAAATGTCTTGATTTGACAGCTTAGACACAAGGTACACTAAATGTCAGAAACAGCTCAGTTCAACCTATGATTTTATGGTACTCTCACAAACTGGAAATACAGAGATGAGAAGGACACCCTCTGGAAAGGCAGCGCACATGGAAAAGACAGATCAAGACAACAGTGTGGTAAGTGACTTACCCCTGTAGGTGCTGATTACAAATAGAAAGAGATGTCAATGAGGGGCTTTCTTTGCCCTACCTGCCACTAAGCTCGGGAAAAAAAATTGCGTTAATGTTAGCTACGTTTACATTTACAATCAGCAAAGCTTTGTTTTTCTTTTCTTTTTGGCCCTGCATTTCTGTTTATATCTTTATTTTAATAAATTTAGCATGGATTTACTGTTTATTTTTATATTTGTACCTCAAGTGTACAGAATTAGTCATAACTCTGTCTCATGACACCCCTTGACAGTTTCTCCCTGCATACTATAGTGCTTGCTTGCTTTGTTTCTTTGTTTGTATATTAATTTACTTTTAACCATGTGATAAGCATCTATGAACCCACTCCCAAACCAAAAACTAGATCCATGACAGTAACTTACGTTGTGTATTTATTCCCTATTTCAAAATGTCTAAAAGAATTTGTACTTTACTTTTTTGAGAGTAAAATTAAGAAGCTGTTATTCAGGAAATTTTCCAAATAAAGGCCAAACTAAAGAGAAAAATATTACCTATACTCCATTCCCTCATTCCCACCCACTTCACCAACAGCAGTTAATATTATATTCTGGCATATTTACATTTAATATTTTAATACGCTTTAAGTTATAACGTATGGAAAGTTTCACATCTTGTCTTATTTTTTTTTACCACTTGCCATTATGTACTAAATACTTCACTTAACGTTATATATTACATTATTTTTTATTATTTTTGACACTGAACATTATAAGCCACTGAACATTATATGCCATATTTGGATGGTACCATAAATGATTTAGTAATTGACTTATCAGACATTTAGGCTGTGGTTTTTTGGGGGGAAATATAATAAATAGTATTATCAAACAGTATTTTATACATAATTTCACTTTTTTTTCAGTTTTCTGTATAGAGTTCTCATTCTTAGAGACTAGATATCTGGGTCAAGGAATATTAACATTATAAACTTGTTGGGAAACATTGTCTAATTGTTTCCTAGCAAGATTATACCAATTACTCCTGACCTTGGCAAGAAGGGCCCTGCCCCGGTCCCACACTTTCCTGGGCCCCTCTCTGGCCTTCCTCAGGCCATGGCACTTCTTATGGGTCAAGGGTTCCATGGGCCAAGGGGATAACATACTGGGAGCCCATGACCCCTGACCGTCTAGATCATGCTCCGAGTGCCTGGGGTCCTGGACTTGCCTGTCTCAGTGTACCACACCTGCTTCCAGGGCTTCAGGGTCTCTTCCATGGAACTGTTTTCTCAAGAGCAGACCCCAGCTGCCACGTGCATACTCCTCAGCCTGTTTGTGGGGTGGTTGGACATCTGGAAAGATTTTGGATGTGCAGCCAAGGTGTCCACATGCACGTGTACCAGCCCCTGATAGTGCAATGGAGCTAGAGGTGGGAAGAACAGGAGGGCAGGCCAGGGGTCAGGAGCCTGGGGCTCATTCCCCCTATACAACCAGCGTCTATCAAAGAACCCCTGGGAATCCACGAATTTTCATTCACCCAAGTCATTAGGAAGGTGTATTTGTCAAGGTAGGAAGACTGAAAATATTTAAGTTTGTTAGCTTTGTTTGTACCTTTTAAATATGTAGACACATGGTATGTGAGCCTCCAGCTGTCCTCTTGTCCTAGGGGATGAACTGGTACCCATTTCTATTCTCACCAGCACATTTGACTGTGCCTGCTCACCAACATTACAGATGATTATCCTTTGTTAATTTGGTGGGTGAAAACAGTATCTCATGCTTGTGTTAATCTGCATTTTAAACTTATTTGGCCATTCATATTTTTATTTTGTTATGGTTTGTGTCTTTGTTTATCTGCTGGGACTCAAAGTTTTTCTTAGAAGTTTGTAAAAGCTATCTCTATATTAAGGATAGTAACCTCTGTAGGTGTAACAACTAACCTAGAGCTGGGTATGTGGTGTCGGTCCAGTCTCTGCCCCCAGCAAAAACTGCTTGTGTCCAGCAGGACAGCAGATGGGGCCAGAAGGTGAGGAGCTGGTGCAATACGAGAAAGCTCAGGGGGCCCCATTTGATTACAGTCATTAAGTGGGGGTCACTAAAACAATGAGGGGCTCAGAACCAACCAAAACCAGGAAGATGAGAGCAAGGAAGAGAAGACCAAAGTAGGGCATTCTGAGGAAGTTCTCAGAGTGTGGACCATCACCTGTGGTTTGGTTGCCGTTTATAAATTCCTGGATGGGTGAACACTAGATTCACATAAGTGTCCTGCTACTAGGCATGTACCAATATTGAACACCAGTACTGGTATTCAATAAATGTGTGAAGAATTGAATTCTTGAACTAAGCTGTAATCTAGCTGAACTAAATACCCAACAGCAGAGTCAACTCTTCCCCCAAAATCATCTCCAGTCAACAGGGAGTTGATCTTGTTAAACCACAAACAACCAAGACACCACCTCAGGGGCCTTCATCTCATTTTCTTCTTCAAACACTCAAGCAGAATCTCTTCATTTCTTTCAGATAGTTGGCCAGTAAATGCTTTAATTACAAGTTGAAAGGAATAAAATAAAATCATCTGGTGGAATGGTTTTAATTAGAGTTTAGTGAGTCGGGCAAGGAATTAGTGCTTCTAAGAATGGAGAGGATATACACATATTTGTCTGCATTGAGCTTCACTGATTTAAATGAACATTTGACTCAGATTCCTCAAGTTAAACAAAGGCGTCATAATGGTACTACTAACAATCACGTAGCCTGAACCGATAGAAAATGGAAAAAGCTATCATTTACTCCTTATCCTCCCGAATCCTAATGGCAGGACTTCATGGCAACGCCACCAGCCTTAGTTTTAGGAGATGCCATGAAATTGTTAAGATTCTTAAGATTATTGATTAATTTCAAATTAAAGCATAGGAAGAAGAGGGAACGGTGAAAGAAGAGAAAGGGAACTGTCATGCTTGAACATCTGCTATATGCCAAGTACTAGTGCACAAGGAGTCTATGTCCATCATCTCCTCCTTTCCTGCTTGCTCCAGCCTGTGCAGAGGGTGTTATTATAGAGGCAACAAAAAAAGGCCCAGAGAGATGAAGTCATTCCCAAGCTTGGATGGCCAGTAGGAGCAGAACCCTGGATAGTCAAAGCCCAAAGTTCATGCTTCTTCCAAGAGATTCGGAATCCCTTAAATATAAGGGTTTTATTTTAACTCCAAAAAAAAAAAAAGAAAATGGAGTTCCTCTAGGAACAGTTAGATTTCTACATTTCAGGTATGAACTCACTCTCCAGCTGGGAGGTGAGAGCTGTAGGAGCTAAGAGCGGGGCTGGTTCTTCCCACAGGCCCAGCAGGTGCCACAACACGGGTTTGCCATCTTGGCCACACACTGGAATCACTGGGGAGCTTCAAAAAACACTGATGCCTCGTCGTGGTTTAAATTGTGCAGTAGAAAGATGTTCACAGGAAAGAGGCCAGTGAAATGGCCACCTGGGCAACACCTTGCAAGGTGCCTGTCATTTGAGAGAGTTTGGCAGCCAGCTTTCAAGTTGAGACATTCGATTTTATCAGTTTACCCATGGGTTAGCTTTTTTTGGGAAACAGATTCACAAATACTTAAAGACAAGGAAATTATATTATGGCACAAAAACTCTTGATTCTAATCAAGTTAATCAAGTTCTCCTAGCTTCAGAAACTTCATCTGTAAGATGAGAATAATACAACAACTCAGTTAGCTACGTATTATTTTAGAAACTATGGAAGCCACTGGTGCTTTTCACCAAATATTTCCCACTCTCTGCCTATTGGCACAGGATTGCGTCCTTGGGGCTCCCTTGAGTCAGGGTGGGGCTGTGTGACTACTATGCAATGAGTTGTGAATGGAATTGAGTGTTTGTCACTGTCAGGCAAGAGCCATTTATTGCTGGTGCGTGCTCTCCAGAACTATCTTTCTATATAGCATGGTCAACAGTGACATTCAAGATATAGGCTATTCCACCAGCCTGGGTCCCATAGTAAGCAGAACTCCCCTGCTGACCTGCAATGGACACGTAACATTAGGAAGAAATAAACTTTCAATGTTTAAGCTGTGGAGGTTTAGAAATTGTTACCGCAGCACAGCTTAGTTTAACCTGTCTGATTCAAGAATCAAATGAGATAATGCATATCAAGCGTCTATCACAGTTCCTGGCTCACAGTTGGTATTCGATAAATAAATTCAATAAAAGTCGGTATTCAGAAAATTCTTCCTTTTCTAAAATGGAGAGGAGGGACACTGTCTCGAGATGACTTGCGAGACACATTTGAACACGGTCACTCCATCCTGGTGAGCAGGTACACACAGGAAAACAACTTACACATCAGAAAGTATGTGCAGAGCATTCGATCCAAACTAGTTAGCATAATTTCTGTTTGGGGAATTTGCTTGCTTGGATTTTCCTCTTTCTTTCTTTTTTTTTAATGCATGATAGGCTCCTAGAAAATGGTTGATGAACTGAATCGAATTTCACCCCTTAAAGGGGGCACAGGGAAGACACCAAAGACCCCAAGTCGCAGGGAGGACCCTTGACTTATTCTGATGCTCTCCCCACCCCTAAGCCCCCCTCTCTTCCTTTCTTCCCTCTTAAATGATTCTAGATTTAGCACTTCGTCCCATTTTACATCATTAGCTGCATTTTTACCTCTGACTTGGGATGACAACCCAGCCCTTGTTTGCATGAGCTTATAAACACAAACTGGAAATGTTTCTCATTAACATGCACTGGGGAATCTCAGAGAAAGGTGAGCCCAGCTGAGGCGGGGTCAGCAAAACCCTTGGCTCATTCGTGTGGGCTCTTGACCCTCGCTGTTTTCCCTCTGGGGAGTGAAACTAACCTTTGTTTTCTCAACATAAAACTACAGGCTGCTTCCACCAGAGCCAGGATTGCCAGGCCCGCTTCCCTGCCTCCCAGCCTTCCTCTCCCTGCAGCTGGGGCCTCGGACAGCCACCTGCAGATTCCACCCACCTGCAGTGACTTCTCAGGACGAAAGAAGAGTGAGGAACAGGAAGAGTGTCGGCACTCTGGCTCCAGAATCAGGTCCTGCCCTCAGACTCCTGAAGTGTGGGTTTTGTAGAGTCCCAGCCTCATTCCCTGCCTTGGTTTTAGTTCTAGAAACAGAATCTACACCTCATTCTGTGCTACCACCCCAGTCACTGTGCCCTGCTCTGCTCTGGTCAGCCCCTCCCAGGGACCAGAACCCCGCATTAAATGTCACAGCTGAGGATGTCAATGGATGCAGACTACTTCCCTCTCCCCACTGCAGGCTGCCCACAGAATCTCCTATTGCCAAGACTTTGTCCATCCTTCATTCATCCTTCAGTGAGGTCTGCCACCTTCTCCATGCCTCATCTTGGATTTTCAGATGCTGCAGCCCGCCAAGGCTGTGATTCACGGCTTTTCCTGATAAACCCTACTTCCTACCAGGCTCAGCCTGAGCCAAGTGGGACAGGACCCGGTCCAGCGCCCAGCTCCTCCTGGGATGCGCCCCACTCCTCTGCTGTGTTTAACTAAGCCAAGCCTGGGCAAGATGGACAAATTGATCCAAAGATAAATAAGTGACCAAAAAAAAATATGGTGCATGGATAGGGTAAAAATCATGAAGATGATCCTCAAAGAACCAAATTTTGGGAAACAGTGTTTTATGGGACCATGTCATCAAAATTTCTTGTGCACTAAGATCATGAACTTCTCTCTCTTCTTCTGTATAATGGGGCTAAGACCGTTTACCTGGGTGGTTGTTGGAAGGGTCAGAAAAAGGTAGGCAGAACACTAGCCCAGTTCCTGGTATACACGTTCATGTGGTATTATTGTATTGTTATGGTTGGGGTTGTGGTTGGAGTTGCATACCCCATAATCAGAGCATGCCCCTTTGCCTTTGTATTTCCCACACAGCCAGAAGCCTTCATGGCTGCACTGCAGGGAACACAGGAGAGATGCTCGTGCCTGGGGTCCCTGCTCAGGCCATCATCTGGTTCAATAAGGCCACAATGGGGCAGGAGGCAGAGCCTGCAGAGGTATATCCCAGTAGATCAGTATCTCCTCCCAGGCCTGACCCAGCTGCCCCACCTTTTCTGAACACTGTTTAGCTTCAGCACACCACAAGGGCTCAAAGGAAATCATCTCCAATAGGATAAAGGATTCCCAAGGCAGGTAATTCTGTAGACTTTTCCCATGAGGTCAAAGCTCCTGGCAGCCCAGTGTACTCTCTGCCTTCAAGTGCGATTATGTCTATGCTTAGCCAGATGAGAATGCCAAGTGCAGAGACCTGAGCAGTCTTACATAACCCCAGTAGATTCTGCAGCAATCATTGTCTGAGTTAGCTAATGGCAGGGTACGAGGACCTCCTACTGAGATTCCATTACTTTGTAATTTTCAGCTTGTTCACTGTTGCAATAAAGCCCCTCTGTCTTATAATTCCCCAGCATTCGTGTCTCATCTTAAGAACTGAAGTATGTAAGATGCTTTCTGCTGGGGATTCATTGAGCTAAGTTATTGAAGTCAAGCAGAGAGGCAGGCTTCCAGCACTTGGCTGTTCATCTCAAAATTTATGTTCATGCTTCCTTTTGAAGGTCTAATGTAATCACAAACAATGTGCTTTCTGTATGTTTAAAAATTCATAAGTTTCCTGTACAATGAAGGTGGAGGGGTAAGGAAACCCCTCGCTTGGGGCTTATTAGCAATAGGCGGCTTGGAACAGCTGACTCGTTTTCGATGTAATTTCTACGGGACTAAAAGCCATTATTATTACTCAAAGCCATTCAGCGGGGAGGAGAAACAATGTCCACACATCCTCATTAACCTGGCCTGGGAGTCTGGCTGCGTGATTGGTCTATCCAGTTATCTCTTTCTTTCTTGGAAACTGCCGCCCCCTCTCATATCTTGCTCTTTGGTCTCTGAGATATGGCCCTTCTTGGATGGGCCTCTCCGTGGATGGAACACAGGTTCCATCCCAGTTCTGAACCTTAGCGTTGTCATCTCACTGGTCTCCCTGCCCGCAGCGGCCCCTCTCCATTCCACCTAGCTCACTGTCAGAACAGTGTTCTCAAAAGAGCCACTGCAAGAGCCCCTTCTAATTGCCAAGGTGAGAGGCAAATTGAAATTTCTCACGGTGGGATTTGAGGCCAATCTACTCTGTCTCCCCCTGAAATCCAGCAGCACTGTTGTGAGAGCTGCCCTTTGAGGGACCCCAGGGAGACTCCAAGAAGGGAACAGAGTAAGTCACGGGGCCCTTGTGCTGCCGTCCTCAATCCACTGCTCTCCTCCACCGACAGCTTCAGACAAAAGACTTGTGGAGGATGATTTAAGAGAGTGGAGGTTCTAAAGCACAAATTATTCTAACACAGGTTACACAACACTCCTACTGTTGAGAGGTGGGGTCTCTGCCCTCACATTTTGAATCTACGAAGGCTTATGATTGCTTTGACTCATAGCAAATGGCAAAAGTGACCTTATGTGTCTTCTGATGCCCTTGACTTGCTCTTAGAACTCTGAGTCTCCATGGAAGAAGTCTGACCACCAGGAGGCCACCACGTTATAAGGAAGCCCAAGCCACACAGAAAAGCCATATGTAAGTGCTCTGGTTGATAGTCTCCGCCGAGCCCAGCCTCTGAGTCATCCTAACCCAGGCACAGACTTGTGAGTAAAGAAGCTTCCAGATGATTCCAGTGCCTAACTATTGGAGTCACCCTCAACCATTTAAAACCTCTCAGCTGAGGTCCTAGACGTCATGGAGAAGAGACAATCCATCCTGTATCTGTCCAAATTTCTGCCCCACAGGATCTGTAAGCACAATAGAAGCTTGTGATTTTAGGCCACTGAATTTGGGGTGGTTAGCTGCACAGCAGTAAAGTAAATGAAATGGAGGGAGATGGTGAAATTCCTCCCCCATCCTTCTCCAAACAGGTCCTCTACCCATATTCTGGGTGCCTGAAAACATGTTGCATCCCCCAAGGCTTCAATAGGAGAAAAGCCCTGAGCCCTTGTTGCTGAGATTGTTTCCTCATTTGGCAGGACATAAGAGGCTCTGGGACTCAGGGCAGATCCATTTGATGAGGGCTGGGTGGAGAGGGGGCTTGCAGCACAGAGAAGTACCCAGGGGTGCAGGCTATCTGGAGCACGGCAGGGGAGGGCCCTGACAGCTGATGTTGCAGCAGAGGCCTGGGCATGAGCTGTGGGTGCAGAGGGAGAGAAATGGGCTAACACAAGTGACAGGCTATAACAGGGAGCATGCCATATAGCCAAGGTCAATATCATCACCCAGATACATCAGGCTCATTCAGCTCCTGGGTATAAAATATCCAAATCTTCAAGAAATTCTGATTTCAACTCAATTCTATTCACCTAAAAGTACCCAGCATCTACTAAACAGGAGGCCAGGTGTGGGAGGAAAATATACAATCAAAGAAGATTCTGTAACCTCAAGTCTGGGCAAATCTTTCTCTGCCCTGGGTACACCGTCTCTCTGGAAAATTACTAAATTATTCAGAATTATACATATAAAAGCCTTTGCAGAAATTGCAGCCACAGGAAGGCCAAGGCCCATTCTGCTTCACGGTTTTGCCAGTTGGAGGAGTCTCTTCCTTTGGAGGGGAGGGGTGAGGCGGTCCTCTCTCTGTGCATCATACTCAGAGGAGAGCAGAGAAGCTCTGAGCATAAATGCAGTCCTCAAATGGAAACCTCGGCAACACCCTGTGGCTAATCCCACCGCTTTGCCAGCTGGCTGCAAAGGAGAGCCTGGAAAAGCCTCGTTAAACCACACAAAGCCGGCCTAAGAAGCGACAAAGTGGGTTGCAGCTGCATCATGAGCCGGCTGCGCCTGATTGCCTGTGATCCCCACTCAGCCTGCGGCGCGTCTGCTGACACAGCCTGTTGTGTTGGAGACCTTATTATTGCAAATTCCCTTTCCACCCCGCAGATTCCTCGGAAATTGCAAACATGTCTGTCTTTGGGCAGCCCGCCTGGAAAGGTCACTGCCACAGCTATTGGGCACCACCGCCATTTCACTCATTCGGACACATACAAACCTGAATACTCAAGGTCAAAACAGTCACTTGCTGCTGCTTAATACTGGCTAGACCCAGGTTGGGCCTTGGGCAGAGGCTGACAAGTCTTTGTCCCCACAAAGTGGTCACTCTTAAGTATCCCCAGAGATTCTCATTTCATTGATCTGGTGCGAGTCTCTGGATGCAGTATTTTTTAAAGCTCCCTAGTTGAGATAATGTGCAGCAGTGTTGGGAACTACCGCCATGAGAAGTGGGGCTAATATTCATTGAGTGCCTACTGTATATGAAGACCTATAGAGTACAAACTTTCTTGTTTCTTCTGTAAAAGAGCTATGAATGATGTATATCCTTCTTGGAGGAGTGAGGAAATTAAAGTTTACAGAAGTTAAAAATAATTTGTTCAGGGGCTGGCCCAGTGGTGTAGTGGTTAAGTTTGCGTGCTCCACTTCGGCAGCCCGGGATTTGGGGTTCAGATCCTGGGTGCAGACCCACACACCGCTCATCAAACCATGCTGTGGCAGGTGTCCCACATGTAAAGTAGAGGAGATGGGCACAGATGTTGGCCCAGGACCAATCTTCCTCAGCAAAAAGAGGAGGATTGGCAGTAGATGTTAGCTCAGGGCTAATCTTCCTCACCAAATAATAATAATAATAATTTGCTCATACCACTCCATACCCACTAAAGTGGCTGAAATGTAAAAGACTGCCAATACCAAGTATTGGTGAGGAAGTAAAGCAACTGGAGCTTTCATCCATTGCTGGTCAGAATGCAAAGTGGTGCAGCCACTCTGGAAAACATTTTGGTCATTTCTTATAGAGTGAAACATATACTTATTGTATGACCCAGAATTCCACTCCTGGGTATTTACCCCCCCTAAAATAAAAATATATGTCCACACAAAGATTTCCACTCAAATGTTCATAGCAGCTCTATAGCCAGAAATCAGTCTAAATATCCATTGACAAGTGAATAAATTAACCAATTGTGCTGTATCCATCCAATAGAATGCTACTCAGTAATAATAAAGAGCAAAGTACCGACACATGCAAAATGTGGATAAATTTTAAAAACATATGTCAGGTGAAAAAAAAAGAAAAAGCCAGAAACAAAAGAATATATACTAAGTGATTCCATTTATATCCAGTTCCAGAACAGGCAAATTCACCTGTGATGACAGAAGGCGGATGGGTATTGGACTGGGGTTGAGGAGTGAGGTGACTGCAAAGGGTCATGAGGGTCCTTTTTGGGGCGATGTGGAAGTGTTCTCAATCGTGAATGTGGTGGTGGTTACACGTGTTATAAATTTGTCAAAACTCATCAAACTGTATACTTAAAATGGGTGCATTTTATTGTTTCTAAATTATATTTCAATGAAGTTGATTAAAAAATAATCTGGGAGGATGAAGCCAACGTGAGATTTCAGCACACGTTGGTCTGATTCCGAAGCTCCACTGCCACCCCCCAGAAAGCCCATAGGGACAGCATGTCGCAGAGGGAAGGCCCATTAACTGCTTACTCAGGATGGAATTGGAAGCTAACAGAGGCTGGGCTCCAGGAGGAGGGAGATGGGCCGAAAGAGCAGAGAGGCACTCATGAACATGTTCCCGACTTCTCCATTGTGATGAGCACTCTGAATTTATCCACTTATCCTTATACCTCCTAACATCCCTTTCCCTTGCAGGGAAGAATAAGAGAATTTCCATTCTGGAAGATGAAATAGCTTTTACCAGGGGCAGTAGAAAATTTCCCAAATTGAATTCTCTGGGGAAGCTTGTTAAAAATATTGATTCCCTGGCCTCCCTCTTGATCCACTGAAACAGACGCACGGAAATGAGATTTACTCATCCACATTCTTAAAAAGCTTCCAGGAGATTCTGACGGTTTGGGGACCGCTCTAATGCCACGTTTCCTCCCAGCTCAGCTGCATTTCCTCCCGGCTCAGAGATGCATTGTCTCAAGTCTCAAGGATATTCTCAGTTTTCTTACCAACTGCAGTAACATTTGAGCCTGGAGAGTTTTCTGACCAACTTGGAAACAAGTCATGGAATTGAGCTAGCCCCCAAGTCTCCCTTTGAGCCATCACCCCACTCCCATTATATGAAAAGTAGCATCTGCAGCCAAAGGCTGGTGACCTAGAATCATGGCACGGCCTGTTTCCAGACAGAAGCAGTATTTCCCTCAAGGAGACCGCCAGGGATGCGGTCTCTGCTATGTCCCCCTTTCCTCTTTAAAAAATAAAATAAAAACTACAAGCAAATTTTATCAATCAAAGTACCTTGAAATACGAATAGAAGATTGTTATACATATAGGAAGAAATTGTGTGTTCTTAGAGCCTTCATTGATTTCTGGGAATATCAGATGAATGTGTGTGAAATTATAGACCTGGAGGATTGCTGTCGAGGCTCTAAATTCAGGTTCACGGAGTCATTTTACGAGGAGTACGTCGTGACAATTCTTTGATTGTAAAGAGCTGTGTTTTCCCAAGGTTCCTGCATGCAAAGCAGCAGAAGGCATGGAGCAGCAAACAAGGGAAAGGAACATGAACATCTCAGCCCTAGGTTCAACAATTGTCACCCACCTGTGACCCAGTACTCACCAATAAATTTACAAACTGTCCTTAGATCCTACATCCTTAACAGAGCTTTGCAAGCAAAACCACTCAGGTGGCTCTGAAGATCTAGGGAAAGGAGGAAAGAAACCCAGACTAAATGGATCCGACCTCTGTCTAACAAGACCGCTTTCAAAGGGAACAGCGTTAAAATATATGCTGATACACATGGCTGTTGCTCTTAGGGTGAAAACAGACTCTTTTGCATGACTTGTCTGAACAGGCCCCAACCTACCTCTCCTGCCTCATCTCATAGTCTAATTTCCCTCCTTCTCTCCTCCTCAGGCAGATGGCCTTATAGCCTCTCTTGCCCCAGGGCCTTTGCCCAAGCTCTTCCCAGCATCTAGGTTTTTCCTCTTTTCTTTCTTCACCTAGTTAACTTCTACTCATCCCTGAGATGTCAATTTAAGCATCCCTTCTTCTAGGGCAGCTTTCTTGATCCTTCTGTGTCCAAACTTCTGTTATAATAGTTCACACATTATGTAATTCCCTTTCTAGTAATGATCATAATTATGAACTTATAATTGCTTGTGTGTTTATTTGACGAAGTTGTACGAGGACAGAAACTTTGGTCATATCTTGTTCACCTCTAGAACCTCAGTATCTAGGACAATCCTGGCACATAGATACACAAAAATATTTGTTTAAGGAAAAAAACAAATGAATGAATGAATGAATGATCATCTAGTGCAAATTCCTCATCTTGATGATGGGGAACTGAAGCCCAGTGAAGAAAGCGACAGGCCTTGAGGAACCCGCTGCAAATTAGTGACTGAGCTGAGACCAGACCAAGAGTCTTGCAATTCTGAGCTCAGATCTCTTTCTCCGATGTTCCATTCCTTCTAAACAAAAATGATGATTCAGTTGAAACAATCAAAAAAAAAAATGCAAACCAGCCAAAAGAAAATCAGAGACAGAGTTTTTCACTGAATGGACCATTTTTGTGCTCAAAGAGAAAGGACAGTGCACAAAAGAAATCATGAAATGAAATGGGAGGTATTATAAGCAAAATACTTGATATGAATAATAACGAACAAAAACATTCCTGCTTATTGTTTATCTAATTTTGAATTTTAATGAATAGCAGGGATGGTAATTACCCAATTCCTATGTTTATATAAAACCAACACATGAAACCTCACAGTTCGATATTTATGAAGTGTCAGGTTCCCTTAAATACTTAGCTTTGCAATTAGAAGGGGAGCTATTCATTAACATTTTAAACTAGATAAATAAAGAATAGAGTTGTTATTTATTCATTAAAATTTTAAAAACTGGAAATTACACACTCATCTTTTGGGTGTATCCATATCGTTTAGTTAACTCTGAGTCGAAATGCTACTAAAAAGCGTATGTCTACCCACCTAGAAATAGATGTAACACCTATTAGCAAATGGAATGATTTAATCACGTCAACAATTCAGATTCATCTTCCATTGCTATTGAGGACCCGTTTCTAGATACCTGATGATTTAGAAAGAGCACTGGCTTTAATGTCAGATGGAACTGGGTTTCAATTACTTCTGAGTGACTTTTGACTAGTTGCTCATCCATGCTGGACTCAATCCTTTATCTGTAAAACGGGATTATAATTTTACTTGACAGGGTTGTTGGGAAGCACAAAAGGACGTGAAGCACAGAGACTGGGTCAGAGTAGGTATGTCATGAGTCGTGATGAGCAGAACATTGCTCTGGCCCCAGCTCTGGCCCGGCTGTACAGAATGAGCATTTGGCTTTCTACAGGTGGTGCTCCTAGACACGATGAGAAGGTCAAGATATCAAGTGTGGTCACCCACAGGCTGGTAGTATTTGAGGATGCTAGGAGGCTCTCTGCCTGAGGGTTAAAGACCAGGGCTCTCTAGTGAAAGCATTCTAAGCACCAGGCAGGGACCATATGTGTTTGGCTCATCACTCTATTCTAAGGGTCTAGCATGCAGAATATAGTTAACTGTTCTTTGATATTTATGAATGAACAACTGCACAACTGCCATTGTGGCATCAGTACCTCTGATGCTTCCTCCGATGCTCAGGCTACCTCTCTTTCACATCACTTGTGTTCCCTGGTTCTCTCCATACTCCCAGGGGATTGGCACCCAGAGGAAGCCTGCCCCAGGACCTTGTCAGCTGGGGCCTTTTCCTGACAGCTTGAAGCCCCAGGGTTCCAGGACTCTACCTCACTTTACACTTCCTTTGTCTAATTTTCAGATGAGTTTGGGGGTTGAGAGTATCAAACTGTTCATGTGCTGCTGCTGCTCTGCCCTTTTCAGGAAGCACAGTCCTCTTAAATCTCTAGACAGTGTCTGGGGCCTGGAAGTTCAATATTTGCCATGCCCTTGCCAAGATTTTAGACGGCATTGCTTCAACTCCCTGCCTTGCTTGCTGTCTGCCCATTTCCTAACCCTCTGTCTGGCTTTAACCATGATTTCATTGTCCCATGTCTTCGCCAGTTTCAGAGCTTCTCTCTGGAAGCTCTGCCACCCTTCCCTCTCGGCCAGCACATGCTACCATGTGGCAGTGTCCACCAACGGAATGTGGGGCTCCCCAGCAATGGGAAATGAGCAAGGGCAGATAGTTGCCTTTCTGAAGAATGACCTGGAATCGCCCTAGACCTTTGATGGAATCTACTCCCTACTTGGTTAACTAAGAAGGATGAATCAATCACATGCTGCCAGGGCCCTAAATGTCTGCCTCCCCTGCTCTCTGGATGTAAGGTCTCTCAGTCCACTGAGGGAAGAGGGAGTAGAGGTATCTCAGTCCAGTCCAGGACACCAACCAATGGTTCTTGGAATGGGACAATTGTGGGTGCCACTGTATTAAGCGTGTCTTTTTTTCTAATGTTTGGCATCTGGGGCCTTACTGACCCCAGGGAGACTGCCCCTCCTGGGACTAGCCAGTTCTTAGAGATAGTAAATGACTGTCCTGCAAATGCATCTTTCACATGCAAACCAAGCCATCCAGACACCACACCCAACGACCTCCTGTACTGGGCTCTTAAACTCCAGGCCAATATTCCTCTGCCTTAATCTCCCCAGGGCCAGGTACGAGATAACTTGGTACAGTCCCTACACCCCAGAGCCTGCTAAAATTATTCAAACTTGCCAAACCTAAGCCTGCTTACCCTGACTCACCTGCTCCACAGAAACCACAATAAAGGCTCTTGCCCATGTTTTCCTCCTTGTTCCCTCTGCCTCCAGACTGACCCTAGTGCTTCCCCATGTGGCCCTGCATGGTATGGCATGACCCCTCCTCTTGGGAAGTGTGAGTAACTATTTTTTCACTGGTAATCATCTCCTAATCTGTTGGCCGCACCATACCCAAATGATAATGAAACCTACATTCTAGAACAGCTACTCATATTGTCCTATGATCCAAGCCCTAGGAAATCTATTCTGACTTTCTGGAAAAGAATGAACTCTTAGAAACTAACAACATGAGCTGAATAATGAGCTGGAGCATTGGATGCACTACAAGAAAACAGAGTGAGAAAACACCTCCTGGGTGCAGATGGGGGGCTTATATGGTGGAGGGACTGCAATCTCCCTCCACAGCAATATGATAAAGGAACATCATGATACAGTATAGGAGTGAAATGAGAGGAATGTTATAGAATATTCAATGGCAGCAAGATCACCCCATATGAGCAACTTGATTGTGTAGTCAAGACATGGTTATAGTAACTGCAAGCTGGAGCCCCTCTGAGATGGAATGAAGAACTGAAGCACGGCTGAAGAATGCTAATAGCCACTATGGAGCATATGGAGCCTGGTCATGTGTTTCTGTTGACTGCATGCCTGTTTGTAACAAAGGTGCTATTATGTGCTAAATTGTGTCCCTGTAAAATTCATATGTTGAAGCCCTAATCCCCAGTACTTCAGAATGTGGCTGTATTTGGAGATGTAGCCTTTAAAGAGGTAATTAAGGAGGGTGGCCTGGTGGCATAGTGGTTAAGTTTGCATGCTCTGCTTTGGCGGCCCAGGGTTCATGGGTTCAGATCCCAAGCAAGGACCTACACACCACCCATCAAGCCATGCTGTGGTGGCAACCCACATACAAAAATAGAGGAAGATGGGCACAGATGTTAGCTCAGGGACAATCTTCCTCAAGCAAAAAGAGGAAGAATGGCAACAGATGTTAGCTCAGGGCCACTCTTCCTCACTAAAAAAGAAAAAAAGAGGTAATTAAGTTAAAATGAGGTCGTTAGTGTGGGCCCTAAGCCAATATGACTAATGTCCTTATAAGAAGAGGAAATGTGGACACAGAAACAAACAGAAGTTGATGTGAAGATACAGCAGGAAGAGAGCTATCTACTGTCTATCTACTATCTAAGTCAAGGAGAGAAGCCTCAGAATAAACAAGGAACCAAACCTGCCAACAGCTTGATCTTGAAGTTCTAGCCTCCAGAACTGTGAAAAAACAAATATCTGTTGTTTAAGCCCCCCAGTGTATGGTACTTTGTTATGGCAGCCCTAGCAAACTAATCCAGATACTGTTCTCCTCTATCACTTAGATGTGTTTTGAGAAAGAGAAGAAAGGGCTCTATCTCAAAATGGAATGTATTTGCTACCTCTTTTTTTTTTGTTTCACCCAGGTGCCAATAGACATTCTCACAGCCCCAAATTAGACTCAGATAGCAGAGGTGAGTGAAGTTACTGCATCAAAACATGGGAATGAATGGTGGGTGTTTGAGCTCCAGCCCACAGAAACTCTTATCTCCCAATACCCACATCCCTTGCCCACAGTGCTGGCATCATCAAAGGCACTTTTGAAACGTAGAAACCCTGAATTGTCCATAAATTCAAAACTTGAATCGACCCTATCATGCTGTGGCTATGTTGGATGATCAAGTAGAGTTAAAATGGTGAGCCAAAGCTTTTTAGGGACATGCAAATAAGTCTGCCAGACTTGCAGAACTTTGGGAGTTCTTTAAAATGTAGTATCAGGATAAGAAAAGGCTTATACCCTCACCCTTGCTGAAGACGGCAAAGTTATTAGGGAGAGAAAAACCCTGTAGATGGATCTGGTTGGACCTGTGGCATACCTAAACAAGGTTAAAGCTAGCTGCTTTAGTATCTATTTAGAGGATAAAGAGTAATAGCCAGATTTCAAATCCAAGGCAGTAATTCCTTAATGGCTACAAAGCATGGACAAATAGGAATACTGGCAAACCGCCTGGTGTAGTAAGAGCTCTGGTCTTGAAATTAGAAAACCTGGACTCCCTATCCACTGGTTATTTATCTGAGTCATTTATTCTCCATAAACATCTGCTTCCTATTCTGAAAAAATCAGCATCACTCCATACCTATTGCTCACATTGTTGAGAGTTTCAAATAGGAAAATGCTTTCACAACACTTGGAGAACTCAACATGCCAAGTCAAAGTAGGGACTCCTCACTCTTTAAAAGGAGATCATGGGGCTGGCCCAGTGGCATAGTGGTTAAGTTCATGCACTCCGCATCGGCAGCCCAGGGTTCACAGGTTCGGATCCCCGGTGTGGACCTACGCACTGCTTATCAAGCCGTGCTGTGGCAGTGTTCCACATAAAATAGAGGAAGATGAGCACAGATGTTAGTTCAGGGCCAACCGTTCTCAGCAAAAACAGGAGGATTGGCAACAGATGTTAGCTCAGGGCTAATCTTCCTCACAAAATAAAATAAAATAAAAAAACAAAAGGAGATCATGCCTTCATCCGTAGGACGATAGCAATTTCAGCATTTAGAATCACGCAGAAGACTTGCCAGCCCTACCTTCCTGCTCTATTTTACTTTTGACTTTTTATTTTTTAGATAATTTTAGACTCAGGGAGCATTTCCGGTTATAGCCTTCATGCAGCATCCTCCATTGTCAACATTTTGCATATCCATAGTAAAATTATCAAAACTAAGACATTAACATTAGTACAATACTACTAACTAAACTCCAGACTTTATTTGGATTCCCAAATAAAGTCCATTAGTTTTTGCACTAATGTTCTTTTTCTGTTCCAGGATCTAATCCGGAATCCCACATGGCTTTTGGCTGTCACGATTTCTTAGTCTCCCCCAATCTGTCACAAACCTCTCCCTGTGTTTCCTGACCTTGAGACTCAGTTACTTTGTAGGCTGTCCCTCAATTTGGATTTGTCTGATGTTTTCTCATGATCATATCAGGAAGGATATTAGCGAGGTGATATGCTCTTAGCGCATCATATCCAGGAGTACCCCATGCTGTTCTGTTTTATAGCAATAAGATGTTAACCTTGATCACTTGTTTAAGGTGGTATCTGGGGGATTTCTCCACTGTAAAGTTCCTATAGTTCCTTTTTAATTCATAAATGTTACTTTTGGGGGAGATACTTTGAAACTATGCAAATAACATGTTTTTCCTTAAACTTTCACCCACTGATTCTAGCATCCTTCAGTGAATCTTTTTGTAATTGAGATATAATTGATGTATAACACTGCATTAATTTCAAGTGTACAACAAAATGATTTGTACAAGCTGTGTTCAACTTGTGAAATGATTACCACAAGTTCAGTTAACACCCATCACCACATATAGTCACAAATTTTTTTCTTGTAATGAGAACTTTTAAGATCTATTTTCTTAGCAACTTTCAAATATATAATAGAGTATTACTAACTATAGTCACCATGCTGTACATTACATCCCCAGGAGTTATTTATCTTACAGCTGGAAGTTTGTACCTTTTGACCCCCTTCACCCATTTCATCCATCTCCCACCCCCCCCGCCTCTGGCAACCACCAATCTGTTCTCTGTATCTCTGAGTTTGGTTCTTTTTAGATTCCACATATAAGTGATGTCATACAGTATTCGTTTTTCTCTGTATGACTTATTTCACTTAGCATAATGCCCTTAAGGTCCATCCATGTTGTTGCAAAAGGCAGGATTTCCTTCTTTTTATGGCTGAATAATATTCCATTGTATATATATATATGCCATATTTTCTTTATCCATTCATCTATCAGTGGGCACTTAAGTGGTTTCCATGTATTGGCTGTTGTGAATAATGACACAATGAACATGGGGCATTTCGTTGTTGTTGTTGTTATACAGGTATATTTTATATATGCTGATGCGATCAGAGGGAAAAAAAAAACAGTGCAAATACAATTACAATTCATAATAATCTTTCCTGCAGCAATTATTACTGTGGTGTTTGAATGGTGATTTTCCATTTCCCTTATATTATTTCTAATATTTTTATTATAAATAAATTTATTATAAATAAATAAATTATTGTAAGTCTACATTTATTATTTTGAACTCTTCTTCAATAAAGAATTGTCTTTCCCTTCCTTCCTTCTTTCTTTCTTTCCTTCTTTCTTCCACTATGCATTTATATCAGCATGAACTCATGGATTTATATTTTATACTTTGGGTTTTAATTCGTTACCAGCTTTGGTCACTAGTAGCTTCTTCAGCATTGATTCCTGTGCAGTTTTAATATGCTCCATCTTTGTTTGTTTTTGTTGGCCTCTTTGGTTGGTTGGTTGGTTGGTTGGTGTCATCTTGGATTTTGCCTGCCCTAGTACTACAATGAACCATTTCCTTACATGCTCTACCTTTTATCAAGGAGCACTCAAAAATCAAAAACCCACTACAAAAAAATAAGAAGTAATTTATGTTGTGAAAGATAAAATGCGGGTTTATTTATTATCTAGGTTTATAAGACCAGGTTCCCCTACCATCACCACTTCCTCCCATGTAAAAAGAACTGTATAGTCTCATTAATAAGCAGTTACTGGACACACAGAATGTACGAGGCCCTGGGTCCACCACGATGAGTCTCATCTAATGCCTTTCCCTCCACTCAAGGAGTTCTCAGTCTTTGAAGCGATGATTTTAGCAGCTGTGCTCCAAATAAATGGTTTGTAATACCCAGTAATAAAAAGTACATCAAACATTTATACATAACCCTACTCTGCCCATGGAGAAGATCAACTTGATTTTAGATTCTCTAAATTAGATACTCAGACAGTGACTTGGCACATGTGGTAGGCTGAATAATAACCCCCCAAAATGTTCCCATGGCCTAATCCGTGATACCTGTAAATGTGTTACCTTAGGTGGTAAAGGGGACTTTGCAGATGTGATTAAGATAAGGATCATGAGATGGGGAGATTATCCTGGATTATCTTGGTAGGCCCAATGTAATCACAAGGGTCATCATAAGAGGGAGGCAGGAGGGTCAGAGTCAGAGAAGGAGATGAGATGATGGAAACACTGACATAGAATCACTTGCCCAGGAAAACAGGTAGCTTCCAGGAGGTGAGAAAGGCAAAGAAACAGATTCTCCCTTAGAGCCTCCAGAAGGAACCAGCCCTACTGACTCATTTTAACTTTCTGACCTCCAGAACTGTGAGAGAATAAATGCGTGTTAAGACACCACGTTTGTGAGAATTTGTTACAGCAGCAGTAGGAGACTACTACAGCATATAAGCCCCACGACTGCCGACGGCCACAATTTTTTGGTCACCTCTGATTTTCTGTGAGTCATCAGGCAGACTTAGAATCGTGAGTTTGTGTGACTGAAAGACATCTGTCATGATGCCAGCCTAAGGAAGACAGCTCCATTCACAATGTTGTCAGATGAAAAGGGACCAGGAAATCTCAAAGTGGGGCAGGGGCATATCAGGAGAATATCTAAGTGCTTTAAGAACAGGAAGCCTTGTGCTGCTCATGACATTTCATTCCCAATAACTTGCCCTCTTGCAGCACACACACAACCTGTATGCAGCCTCTAAAAAGGAACATTTAATTGAACACCAGCCAAGACCAGAAGGTGAAATATCCATTCTATGTTTTCCCCTATCACCTTGGCTGCCTCTTTTAACCCTTCACGGGGCAAAGAATAAAACACTGCGTGTGGCTAAGCTAACTGAGGAAGGCTTTGGACGTTCTCTTTCCTTTCCCCCAGTCTCCTAGCAGCTATTCAACTCTTTGGCAGGGAGGGAAAAGAAAAAAATGCCTTTTCAACACCGTCTGATGTCCAGACTTCTATAAAATGCCAACTTGCCTCATTGGATGCCTGCTGCCTCTGAGCTCTGTGTTTTCCTTTGGTTAAAGACCTGTTTGTATATATTGGGATATATAGATTCCCGAAGTTTCAAGCCTACCTCATCACAAAATGTATAACATAAGTAAATAAAAGTAGACAGATCCATGAGGATCCCCCAACTGAATCTAAAGGCAAGAAATTCTTCAGAAAATGGAAACAGCTTGCCTTCATTTTTGTCTTCATGTTGTAGAATTTCTTCTGCCTTTAAAAAGACTGAGGGCTGTTCACTGCTAAAGATCAGATCATTGGTTTGATGTGGTTTGGTAGTGTGCATGTCATCCAGCCTGATACCCTTTGCCTATTTCAAAGACCAAGGGAGTAGCTCTAATTCCCATTCGCACCCAGAGAGATCAAAAATGAACACTTCCTGAGGAAATGAGAATAAAATAGGCAGCCCAGGGACGCTTCTGTGCCCCAATTATATTCCATTTTCAGGTTGTGTTCTACTTCTTAAAATGATAGAAAATTGTTGAGTGTTTCTAATCTTTGCAGCTTGCATTGAATCCATCTTCCCTGAATTGTTTTAAAGTGGGCTTGCTAAGAAGGGCTTTCAAAATAACCAAGTAGCTGGTCTGGTTGGTTTGAGACTTGGTCAGTTGGAAAATGCTTTGCTTCATCAAAAATGTCACGAAATCAAGTCAAAATATCTCAATTTTGAGCTCTATGGATTTATTTTTGTTTCTTTCCTTTCAAATCAGAGAGGGAAGTGGCATCTATTAAATATCTGAAATGTTCCATGTGCCATGTTGGTATTTTACATATTTTATCTCACAAGTACAAGACAGACATGCTCTCCCTCCTTTTAAGTGTAAGAAAACAAAGATGTGCTTTTTTTAAAGAAACCGTTGCTGTTCTCCAGGCGACCCAGCACGGAAGTCCCGGTGTGACTAAGAGGCAATGCGTCATGATGAGAACAACACGTGTTTTGAAACTGGATTAGAATGTTTGCACAACATTTATGAGCTCTATGGCTTGAGCGAGTTACATAACTTCCAGAACTGTTCATTTATAAAATGGAGATAACCATATCTAACTTGTAGGGCCCTTGTATTATCTGTGTCTTGTGTGTGTGTGTGTGTGTGTGTATCCATACACATATGTATGTTAAATGCCAGGCCCCTGTCGGTGTTAATGTGTAATATTATAACTAATATTATGCAATCAATAAGTAATTATTGGCCACGTCTTAATTGGCAGCAACTATGCCAGGCACTGGTACTGTAGGGTGCATGATGGCTGCCATTTTTAAGTGTATTTTCTCACCTAAAGCAATACAATGGATTCTTCCTCTACAACTAACAGTTGCCAAGAAGCGCCTATGTGTGAAAACAGGGTTTTAGGCACTATAGGAGACTTAAGGGTCACATTGCTAAACCATAAACAAAACGATCATGGTCCGTAATGATCCTATTATATTGGTGCAACAGATCTTTCCAAGAAAGCGATCTGCAGACCACTTGGTGAGTCTTCAAAGTGCAGGTAACCCCGAGAATACCTTTTCAAGAGGTGTTCAGCATGTATAGCTTGAGAAAATCAATTCCAGATTCTCATCTTGCATTGGTAGTTTTCGCTAAAACTGTTTTAACTGAGAACTCACCTGCAGTTGAAGAGACATGGATTCTCAGTCCCCACTTTTAAAATCACCTTTCTCACATTTTACAAAAGAGAGACAAACTTCTCATCCATCCCTACTCATGCTACTAAAAGAAAAACACCTTCTGGGGTGTTGAACAAAGGAGAATTTAAAATGTTCGTCTTGGGGTTGGGGAAATACGAGCTCTAGCAACTGAAAAACAAGTCCTTTTGTAAGTCAAGTAGTTTCTAATTCTTTGCTTTCAATATGAGGACTCAATTGCATTATAAACAGGAAGATCATTAAAATTAGTTTTTGATGGTATATTAAAACAAGTGCTTTGCAGATAACCCCCCAAAATTGTCATTTTTTAAAAATTCTGCTCCCATCTACTCATTTAAGGACATGAGTTTTCTCAGCACTTAAATAAATAAAAACTGAAAGTGGGAATAAAATTTATACCAACTATTTTCATTTAAGAAATAAGCAATATTTATTCATAGATGCACGACCTAAATGAAAACTTTCCTTTCTAGCTCATCAAGAGATGTAATTTCTAATAAAATGTTTATGTTTAGTAATGATCACAGTATGATATATATTTATATTGTTTGGGTAAACTGGATATAATAATAATTATACTGTTTGTAACTCAGTCCATATTTTTTAAAAATAAATCTTGGGCCGTAGAAAATGAAAAACAATTTCAACTTATTCATCAAGAAAGAGAAGAGCAGCGTCTGGGGCCAGCCCGGTGGCGTATCAGTGAAGTTCGCAGGTTCCATTTTGGTGGCCCAGGGTTCGCAGCTTTTGGTCCCAGGCGCGCACTGACACACCGCTTGTCAAGCCATGCTGTGGCAGCGTCCCATATAAAGTAGAGGAAAATGAGCACGGATGTTAGCTCAGGGCTAATCTTGCTCACAAAAAAAAAAAAAGAAAGAAGAAAGAGAAGAGCAGCTTCTGACATTCAGGAGCTGGACTTGGAGTTGTCAGGAGGTAGCCTGGAGCTCACAGCCCGACCACGGTGCTCTCCATGGTGTTGGGTGTCAACAGTCTCCCCAACACCAACATCAGACTGGGGGTCTGATGCTCTGTGTTTATGATGCACTGAGACAAAACAACAGCATGCAAATAAAACAACTTCAGAATCTTATCTAAGCACAGATGAAAATACATGTGTCTTAGTTCAGGCTGCTATAACAGAAATACCACAGACTGGGTGGCTTACACAGCAAATATTTATGTTTCACCATCTGGAGTCTGGGAAGTCCAAGATCAAGGTACTGGCAGATTCAGTGGCTGGTGAGGACCTGCTTCCTGGTTCCTCGATGGTCATCTTCTTGTTGTGTCCTCACATGACAGAGAGGAGAGGGAGCCCCCTGGGGTCTCTTTTGGAAGAGCACAGTTCCCATTCATGACGGCTCAACCTTCATGACCTAATCACCTCCCAAAGACCCCACCTCCTAATATCATCACATCGGGGTTTAAGAATTTTGGGGGACACGGTCTATAGCACAAAGTTATTGTAGAAACCACAGAAGTACCAAACATCACTGTTGCTTCTTTACCAGTTAAAGCTTGAACCATGCTCTGGTCTTCTTTCCTTCCAGGTAAGATTTATTAGGACAACCAATCATAGACTTGCCCCCACTTCCTGACAGCATTCAATCCACAGTAAATCCTGCTTGGTTTATCCCTGCCCAATTACCTTACCAAAATCCAAATCCTATGATAAGTCCTCTTGAACACTCTCTCACTGACATGTCCAATATTTCTCCACGGTGTGCATTCTCCCGTGCTGCAATGAGCGATAAGCCCGACTTGCTTAATTACAGCTGTGCTCCTGCGGTGTTTGGCTGGACAGCATTGTCAGAAAGGCATGTGCCACCAAGATTCAGCTGAAGCCCTCACTGCCCTGGATGAAAATCCTGGACCCAGTGCTAGTATTCACATCTGAGACACTCTGGGTCTCCCTGTTTGAGGTGCCCTCTGCACATGGCTCAGAGATAACTTCATGCTAAATTGAGCTCCAATATTTTCTTAAATTCCTCAGCGTTGGGTTTATCTTGTTTCCTGGGAATATGTTTCTTTCCAACATTTCTGTTTATCTGAACAGATCTATAGTGTTCTTTGGTGAAATTGTTTTCTAGTCTTCTAACACCTGCTCCTATGGTCTGTCTGCGTGTCTAGTGTGTCTAGAATGTTGTCTGTCACAGGAAACATCTATAGGGAGATGTATCAGTGAGGGTTCAACCAGGGAAACAGAACCAGTAGGAGCTATCTATATTAAGATGTTTATTGTAATGAATTGGCTTATGCAATTGTGGGGGCTGGCTAGGCAAGTCCAAAATCCAGAGTGCAGGCCATCAGGAAGGCTGGAACTCTCCAGCACAGGCTAAAACTTCTATCCACAGGCAGAATTTCTTCTTCAGGGAAGCTTCAGCTTTGCTCTTGAGACTTTTCAACTGCTTGAATTGGCCCACCCAGATTATCTAGGATAATCGCTTATGCTTAAAACAGCTGATCACAGACTTTAATCATATCTACAAAACATCTTCACAGCAGTATCTAGTTTAGTGTTTGACTGAATAACGGCGGACTGGATTATAGCCTAGCCAAATTGACACATGACATGGACCATCACAGGCAGAAGCTGGGACTAGGTCTGATAAATCTGTCCTCAAGCCAGGCCCAGGGGCTGGGGAGCTCATTGTGTCCTGAAACTGCGCTCTGTTTGGACAAACTTTGGCTTGGGTCACCATCTTAAAGCCTTATAAGGATGTTTCTCCAGTCTTGTGTTGCGTCCCTGAGAACTTTGTTTATTTTTGTCTGCCTGGGATCAGGAGGTTTTATCTGCTCCCTGACGATGGCTGGGTGATGACTGGCCTGTGGCTGGGCCCCAGAGCCAGGACGTTCCACAAGCACATCCTGAAGGATGCAGCAGCCCTCCCAGGCTCTCCTCCGTCCACACTGGGCCTCTCCCAGGCCAAACCCCAAGGCGTCTTGATTTCTCGCCGTCATGCTAACTTGTGTGCTTAACTGGCACAGTTTCACCAGGGACAATTCAAAATCACTGTGGCCACTTTGGGGAGCTTTTGACAGGAGAGAGTATTTGAAAGATACCTTCCAATAAAAAGCGAAGAAATCCTCAAAAGGAGGTTATTTGTCTTGTTTATCTACAAGAGAGCACTTTGTTGAACCCAGGAGTCATCTCCTCTTTTGTTTCAGTACTTGGGAATTAATAACTGCTGACTTTTTAATTGTTTGGGCTGATACAACTGTCAAGTGTGTACAAGTTAGATCAAAACCAGCTGCGTGCCATTCTCTTTTGTGAGCATATATGTCAAAATCTGGGTTTCTACATCCCAACTTTCTGTCCTCTCTTTGTAGAGAAAACATAATTCGCCTTTTAGGATGATAACTTCATATTTGCCTAAAGTTGGCTGCATCTCATTTCTTTCTCTCTCTCTCCCTCTCTTGGGGAAAGAAAAATTAAAGATAAATAAAAAAATTATTCAGCTATTATGTCAGCACACTGGGAATATCTAGCCCAAATAAACACTCAACAATCGCTAAAAAAAGGAGAAAATTATTAAGCAGTGTTATGTTTTTTTTTTGTGGACTCCAAAAAAGTATATTTATATAACAGCCTTTGCTGCGTAGCTATGAGGTGAGAAAAAATGGTTTTAGCTCCAAGATAAAACAAGAGTTTGGGGCACAATTCAGTCTTTAAAGGTTAGTTCACCCTGTAAAAATACTGACAGCACAAAATTTTATTTGCATTAGCACAGAATTAAATGTCTCATATTCAAACTTTCTAAATTGCCTACTTTGATTTTACGAGTCACTTAAGTTACCGCTGTCTCCCTAGCTTGTTTAAAATTAAAAATTTATGCATATAAAATTATATTCACATAAAGGAAATGATAGTAATGGACATCTCTTTAAAGAATTTAATTTTAAGAAATTCTTACAATGCTACAAATCATAAAGATTTAACGTGTTAGCCCAATGATAGTTTTCAGAACCATAACTAACTTTAAGACCTTAGACAAATGGGTAAATTAATTAATAAATGATCTTTGGATATCTGGACATTGTCTAAATAAGAAACAGATACAAAAGATGGGTCACTGAACATAAGTTATCCTTACTTCTTAAAATGATGATAGATTAGCAAGTTATAGAATTGTTTTTAGGTGATATCATACATTTTTATTTCTTTATTCATTTTTTTTATCAAAATTATTAAAATGATATGAGTGTTCATAGAAAAAACAGCTAAACAGTTCTTGACTTCTATAATCTAGTTTTTTGTTTCATCTGGAGAAAAGAAACCTCTGTTAGGGAATTATTCATGCCTTTTTCAGAACTTCTAGAGACTTCCTTGGATAACCCTGATTTAATTCTATGTATTGATGGTTCATACTAAAAAAGAAAAACGAAAATTGCCAAGAGACTCTGCTATACAGAGTTGAATTTGCTCTTGAAATTTAAGCTTCTCAAAGAAATTAAATGAGTTTAGATGCCTAATTGAATTATCTTTGCCCAAGCCTACTAACTCACAGATAATAAAAGAACAAACATGTGTACAATAAGAGGTAAATGATTTGGGGTTAATACATGATTTTTAAATGATTTTAAAACAAAAAAGATTTCCTGACCACTACAGGAACCCCTATAAAATGGACACTAGATTGGCTCATTCCTATTGTGATAAATGATTCTTATATTCCCAATAGAGTCTGTGCCCCACTAGGATGCTACTCTTAAGTGATTATCAGGCTTATCCCTGCCTGCTTCACACTAACCTACTGGTGTGCTTGGGGGTAATGATGAGAGACTACTAGATATTTAAAACTACCACCCCTCCCAGGAGCCTCTAGAATGAAGCAAGCATGGGATACTCCAAGAGGGATGACTGATGCCCTCTTCATGCAAACTCTTAGTTGCAGTTCCCACGGTGATCAGAACCTTGCTGTGGACCCTGACAAGTGTCGTAAATAATACAACATCTGCTCTGGGAGCCCAATAAACAAGTCTGCATTCGTTAGCCAGAATTGCCATGGACAATCACATAGAGCTTGATTTCCTCTGAGCTTGCGACACCTATGTAAATACTGCAGGGCGAGTAAAAACCTCCAAGAGTAGAGGAGAAGAAAAGGCCACCTGGGTCTATAAAAGAGGCCCTGCTGGATTCCAGGGTATGTTTTCATTGCTGGGGTTTGATAATCTAGGCCTCTTGCTTTGAGACCTGTTACAAGACTCCTAATCATGTGGTTTCTGGTAATTGCCTGTGTTACAGTTGGCCAGTGTACCTGGTCCAGAGTCTTAAATGCTTCTACGCAGCCATTGTCACATTAGATGATTCAACAACTCATTCTACAACAGAAGGATAAGGAAGGATTGACCCCGGTCTAACTACAGACTAGGTTCAGGAGACACCCTCTTGATCTTGATCAGCCAAATCCCAGCAATCTAAATCGCATGAATTAATATCCTGTGGTCTGACTTCATCTGTCCTTGCCTAAAGAGGGGGACCAAGAAAGAGAGAGCATTCTCTGATGCTTTCAGCTAAGCCATGGATTTGTTAGGCACTGGCTCGTGCTCACAGCTAGACCCTGGGGTTCATCTCTGGATGTCAACAATCTCACAAAGCACCAAGATCAGACAAATTTATCTGTGATCGTGAAGTGAAACAATAACCAAGGTCACTTCATAATTGTGTCTAAGCATAAATAAAACATCACCGTGCAAATAACAAAGATACAACCCCCTCCTAACTAATGTGAGTGACTGCTAGTTCTTTACCATCACAGCTTTTCTCTCGTCTTTCCTCCTCCATGTAAGATTGATTAAGATAACCCATCACAGAATTGCCCCCACTTCCTGACAACATCCAATCCAGAGTAAAGCCAAACTTCTATAAACTGTCCCCAAAATTACCTAATCGAAGCCCAAATCATATAATAAATCCTTTCTACCTCCCTCTTAATGAGATACCCAATGGTTCCCAAAGGTATGCATTCTCCCTTATTTCAATGAGCAATAAACCCAACTTCTTCAACTACGGGTGTGTTCTCGTTGGCCTTTGGCTGGAGAGTATTTACAGTACAAATTTTTGCTGCAGAGAAAAATAATAAGATAATTAATAAAAGTCTTTCAAGCTCAAAACTACTATATTAGGATAGAATTCTGTGTGTGGAGTAGAGGAGAGAATGGAAATAAGGACTCAGTAAAGGAAACAGTAAGTGTTTTTACCGCTAAAGAAGAGCTTGTTTGTGCATTTTTAAATGGATGATGTTATGTATCACAATGCTATGATATGTAGATGTCATTGGATATTTATAAAAGAAGGCAGTAGGCGCCAGCCCGGTGGCATAGTGGTTAAGTTCACGCACTCTGCTTCAGCAGCCTAGGGTTCGCAGGTTTGGATCCAGGGCACAGACCTACACACCACGCATCAAGCCATGCTGTGGCAGCGTCCCACATACAAAGTAGAGGAAGATGGGCACAGCTGTTAGCTCAAGGCTAATCTCCCTCAACAAAAAGAGGAAGATTGGCAATGGATGTTAGCTCGAGGGCCAATCTTCCTCACACACAAAAAAAGAAGGTAGTAATTATTTTATTTTTAAAATGACAATATTAGGGCCGGCCCTGTGGCTTGGTGGTTAAGTGCGCGCACTGCAATGCTGGTGGCCCGGGTTCGGATCCCGGGTGCGCATAGAGGCACCACTTCTCCGTCCATCCTGAGGCCGAGTCCCACATACAGCAACTAGAAGGATGTGCAGCTATGACATACAACTATCTACTGGGGCTTTGGGGGGAAAAAATTAAATAAATAAAATCTTTAAAATGACAATATTAATAGTTCACTGGAAATTATATCCTTTGTAGCTATTTATAGTCATGATGAAAATATTTAGATATTAACTTAAAAATGTACAAAAGATGATGAAGAAATCAGCCTAGCCAGAATAAGTTAGTAGGGCATGTCAATAATAGAAGAAAGAAAGTTTAGAAGGAAAGTTAAAGTCTCCTCATAATGGTAGATCCTAAATGGATCTTACTGGGAATACCTTCAAATCCACATTATTCGCATTCTTTCCAATTAGTCTTTTTGAAGTTTGCTAACTTCTGACTACAAGGACTGTCCTTACCCGCTTTTCTGACTATTGAAGGGTCTCCTGTCCCTTGCTTTAGTTTCACAAGGCCCCTCCTCCCCTGCTGATTATGAAAAAACTCTTGTGTGTAAAAGAAAGCCTATTATTTTGATGTATTAAGGAATGGTATGATGGTCACCCAAGCAGTGTTTGGCGAGCCCATCTCTCCTTCCTTCCTACAAAAACTTTTAGAACCTAAAATCTTATTTTAAAATTGCAGTCTGGATGAAGCAGGCATCACAATTCTTCAAAATTGTCTTAGGGGATTCATAAACAGAAAGGTTTAAAGACCCCTGTTCTAGTTTGTAAGCTGTTTTATTTGCCACTATGGGCCCAAATCCAGCAGAGTTCCTGACATATGAGAGACCCTCCACAGGTAGCTGGTGTAGGACTGTATGAATGAGTGAATAATTAACTTCGGGGCTGGAGTTGACACTCTGCTTGGTGGTTAAGTAGTAAGAGATGAGACATAGGGGATGTGATGGTGGAGCGGGGAGAGGTGCTGACAGAGGGGTAGAAAAGGATGGCTATAGCAAAAGAACAGAATAATTTCCTTGTCCCACCGAATGAAATCAGGGAGCATTTTATTGGCTAGTGGATTCCTTGAAGAAGTTTTCTGTGCTTACTCTTTCAGAATTCTCACTCCCCCGCCACCACATTCTCCCTTGAATACAGTCACAATAAGGCTTTTGTCCCCATTCGAGAAAAAGCTCTTGTGGGGGACATTCATGGTCTCCACATTGCCAGATCAGGGGTCAATTCTCACGCCCTTTCTCACTTGACCTATCAGCAACATTTGATGCAGATCTTTTCTCTTTCCTTCTTGCTTCTAGAACGTTCTATTTCGAGTCTGCTTCTACCTCTTTTAGCTCCAACTTTTAAGTCTCTCGTGCTTGTTCCTCCTCACTTTCCCCATCTGTAGATGTGGGAATATCACAGAGTTCAGCTCTAATACCTGTTTTTCCTCTCTATGTATAATCATTTCCTTAGCGATCGTATCTATTCTCATGGCTGAGAATACCTCCAAACACTGATGTCTCCTAAATTCATATCTCCAACCCAGACATCGCCTATGAACTCCGGGTGTGTGTCTTTGTGTCTCCTTAACATCTCTACTTGAACACCCAGTTGAATATATCTCAAATCTACGTTTGAAACAGAATTTCTGATTTCTTTGTTTCCTCTATCCTTCAAAACTGCTGTCCTCACAATCCTCTCCATTTAAGTAAATGTCAACTCTATTCTTCTAATTGCTCATGCTAACAATCTTGAAGTTATCATTGAGCCTTCTATTTCCTTTCTATTCCCCTATCAAATACTCCATCAAATACTATTGGCCCTGTCTTCATAATATATTCAGAATCCAAAATGTTTTATCACCACTGCTACCATCTTGTTCCAACCCACCTTCACCTCCTGCCTGCATTACTGCAAAAGCCCCTCAGATTTATCTCACTACTTCTGCCTTTATGTTATAGACTATTCAGGAAGAAGTAAGGTTAGATGATGACTCAAATAATCCCCAAATTATCAGTTGCTGAAAGCACACAGCATTTTATTTTTTCTCATAACTCAGTCTAATGAAGATAATACAGCTCATTTTGAAGCATTGATTCAGAGACTCGGTTGTTTTTACCTTTGTGGTTCTGCTGTTTTATGACTCCAAGGTCTCCCTGACATCTTGTAATGGGTAGGTGAGAAGTAAGAGAAGAGAGCATAAAGACCCACCAATTATTGAACCATCTTGGTCTTAGAACAACACACTTTTTTCTGCTCGTACTCTATTGGCCAAAATGAGTCACTTGGCCAATCCAATGGCAAGGAAGCCTGGGAAATGCAGAGATGCACAGAGACTCTTGGTAGTATTAATGGTTCCTACTGTACCCTGCTGCAATATATTTCCCACACAAAACTGAAAATGATGCATGCCACATTCTTAAACACCAGAAAATTTTCTAGTATACAGGGAGAGATTAATTTTCATCCATTTACTGCCCTATTTACTTGGTTGTCCTTCAGCTCAGCAACTCTTGAATTAAATGTATTTGCTGCCCTGACTGTGCTCTCTAGAGCAGACATTGTTGTTTTTGCCTCACTATCTCCCCTCCCCTTTCTTTGGTAACAGCACCATTCCTCTCTTACCCCTCAGTGTGCATGCAAAGAGAAGTAACGTCCTAGGATCACATGGCACCAGATATGGTATCACTATCCCACAATTCCACTTGGAGCACTACTGTTGGCCATGGTGGAGTGGACATCGATTATGCTTTGCCAGGTCAGCATCTATTTTTCCTTATTCTGGCAACAGTTTCTTATTTTTCCTCAAGAAACATATACTCCCAGTGACTTAGTTTGGGCTACTGTAACAAAATATCACAGCCTGGATGGCTTATAAACAACAGACATTTATTTCTCACAGTTCTGGAGGATGGGAAGTCCAAGATCAAGATGCCGGCAGATTCAATGTCTGGTGAGGGCCCACTTCCTAGTTCATAGACAGCGGTCTTGTCACTCTATCCTCACATGGCAGAAGGGAGCTCTCTGAGGCCACTTTTGTAAGGGCACTAATCCCATTCATAAGATTAATTCATGAGACTAATCACCTCCCAAAGGCCCCACTTCCAAATAGCATCACATTGTGGGGCTAGGTTTCTATCTACGAGTTTTGGGGGGACACAATCATTCAGTCCATAGCACCCATATTTAGCCACATGAATTATTTAGAGCTGACTCCAACCCTGGGCTCTAATATTGGGAATAAGAGCCACAGAGAACCATTTTTTCATTCATTCAAGAAATATTATTGAGCATCTACTATAAATGAGACGTGGTCCTAAGTTCTGGAAGGTTGCAAAAGGCAGCAAAGACAAAAGCTCATGGGAGGATTCAGACAATGTTTTGTGTGTATGTGTGAGTTACTCTCCCCCTTAGAGGAAAGCCTGGTTGAAATTGGGCCAACATATAGGAAAGTACAGCTGAGATTTACATTGAGGCAAATAATTTTGAGCACCTGATTCCAGCAAGTCTAAAGCCAAATCTACCTCTAGACTTTTCCACTATGGGAGCCATAAATGCCTTTTTATTCAAATCACTTTGAGTGGGTTTACTTCCCTTTCAGCAGAAAGAAATCCTGGCTGCACTGCCTATTAGGGATGATGTAGAATTACATGATGTAATGCCTATAAAGCAGGCCATATATGCTAACGACAAAGATAGCTCTCCTTTGCAAATCAGCACAAATATGCGGAAATTAAGTGAAAACTATTCTCACTGGATATGATGGGGAGGAAGTGGGAACAGAACCTTCCTTGAATTTTAACTAAAGACCTCTGCATCCTGCCAGCCCCACCATTTTATAGAACCACAAGGGAGATCTTAATTAGCTTCAACACAAATAACTTGGAGAATAAACATCAGAAAATAGAGATGGCCTTTTTTTATTGCAGTAAGCTGCCTAGAAGATAATGTGGCAGAGCACTCCTAAGTGGGTCCATGTTTAAGAAAGGCGAAAACATACCTGGGAATGTGAGTAAAATGCTTTAAAATACTTGCCATGGATATTAATTTATATATTGAAGGTATTCATTTACTCACTGACCTAGCAAATTGGAAGAGATTAAAAATTTCATCCACACATTCAATTATTTATCAACTCACATTTTCTTTAGGATTTAGAGCATCTGAATAGACATCAGCAAAGGAAGGAAATTCGTGCAGGATGTACATGAACTGCAGTTACACTTGGAATGCTCTTGCTAAAGTTAAGACAGACAAATCTTAACTGAAATATTTAGTTAACTAAAATATGTACAGCTATCACAAGAATTGGTACTATTTGTCAGAAACAGTCTCAGCAATTGTTATGTCTATGTTCCAACCGCTCTCATCAAGAAAGTTGCATTTAAGTAGCCCAGTACTAAAAGACCACAAAGAAACACAATTTAATTATTTACCTAGTTTTTTTGTAACCCTTTATATATTAGATAGAACCACACCATCAGGTTCACCATAGATGAAATAGATGTCATTCTCCATTCCCTTTCCAGGGCAAATTCAGGTGTATTTACCCCATGCCATGCAGTTACCATGATGAATACACATAGATTGGACAATAAACAATGACTAGCCATACATGGAATCATTAACAGAGGAGGCATTAAAACATCTTAGCATTGAAGAATCCAATTATGACTTCTGAAAGACAAAGAGATCTAAACGGAATAAACGGGGGCTATGAAAAGGCGGAGAATTGATGCAGTAGTTATTTGGAACTTCCCTGCTAATGTGCATGAGAAATTGCTCGGAAAAAAAGCAATACTGGAAAACTGGGAAGCCCAAAGCTTCTCCCAAGTGTAATTATAAACATGCTAATATGCAAGGTTAGATGCCAGCGAGCTGGGGCATCATACCTCATCACAAAGAAAAATGAGTTTTGCCACGTTGGCATCTCTGTGCCGAGCAAAGGATGGCTGCGGTGGCACCTTTCACGGCCCGTGTAGGCCCCCATAATTAAAACGTTGAATTAGTCATGTAAACAAATTATCTTCAACAAAGGGGTTTACAAATGCTGGCTAATTAGTTTAAATTCCCCAAAGCTTTCCACTGTTTTTAATTCAATATCGCAGTGTAAATTCTCCAGTTAGGAAAAGTCTAATAGGAATTGGCAGAAAACTAAATAATTGATGCTGTCAGCAATTGCAGCAGCAAGCGCTGCAGTGGTATCGTTGCCGGTAAGCAGGATGGCAGTGATTTCCAGAGAGAGTAAAGCATGTAGTGTAACGAATTAACTATATCACCCGTAGACAGCTGGTGCTCAACACCCTCTCCATAGGCTCAGTCTCTAACTGAGAAAAATGGTAAAGGACGTATAGATAGACATAGCTCTGGCTCGGATTATAACAAAGCATTGTAGCAACCAGAGCTTTAATGACCAGCTGGGAAATGGTAATGAGCTAGCTATGTGACATCAACAAATCCTCAAGCCTTACCGTCACTACCCTTACAAACAAGGGTGATGGTATCAACCCTAAGGCCTCCAGACTCTCTCTTCTTTTTTATTTATTTTATTGAGGTCATATTGACTTATAACATTGTGTAATTTCAGGTGTACATTATTATATATCAGTTTCTGTATAGACTGCATCGTGCTCACCACCAAGAATCTAGTTTTTATCTGTCACCATATATAAGTGCCCCTTTACCCCTTTCTTCCTCCCCCTGCTCCCTTCCCCTCTGGTAACCACTAATCGATTCTCTCTATCCATGTGTTTGTTTATCGTCCACATATGAGTGAAATCATACAGTGTTTGTCTTTCTCTGTCTGGCTTATTTCGCTTAACATAATACTCTCAAGGTCCATCCATATTGTTGCAAATGTCACGATTTTGTCTTTTTTATGGCGGAGTAGTATTCCATTGTGTATATATATACATTGGAATATACATTGTATATATATATATATATATACCACGTCTTCTTTATCATTCATCAATTGATGGGCGCTTGGGTTGCTTCCACATCTTGGCTATTGTGAATAGTGCTGCAATGAACATAGGGATGCATAAACCTCTTTGAATTGTTGATTTCATGTTCTTTGGATAAATACCCAGTAGTGGGATAGCTGGATCATATGGTATTTCTATTTTTAATTTTTTGAGAAGTCTCCATACTGTTTTCCATAGTGGCTGCACTAGTTTGCATTCCCACTAGCAGAGTATGAGGGTTCCCTTTTCTCCACATCCTGTCCGACATTTGTTATTTTCTGTCTTGTTAATTATAGCCATTGTGATGGGTGTAAGCTGATATCTCATTGTAGTTTTTGATTTGCATTTCCCAGGTGATTAGTGATGTTGAATATCTTTTCATGTGTTGATTGGCCACCTGTATATCTTCTTTGGAAAAATGTCTGTTCATATCTTCTGTCCATTTTTTGATCAGGTTGTTTGTTTTTTTGTTGTTGAGCTGTATGAGTTCTTTCCATATTTTGGAGATTAATCCTTTGTTGGACATGATTTGCAAATATATTCTCCAAGTTAGTGGGTTGACTTTTCATTTTGTTCATGGTTTCCTTTGCCTTGCAGAAGATTTTTAGTCTGATGTAGTCCCCTTTGTTTATTTTTTCTTTTGTTTCCCTTGCCTGAGGAGACATGGTGTTCAAAAAGATGCTGCTAAGACCGATGTCAAGGAGAGTACTGCCTCTGTTTTCTTACAGGAGTTTTATGGTTTCAGGTCTTACATTCAAGTCTTTAATGCATTTTGAGTTAATTTTTGTGTACGGTATAAGATAATGGTCTACTTTCATTCTTTTGCATGTGGCTGCCCAGTTTTCCCAATACCATTTGTTGAAGAGAATTTCCTTTCTCCATTTTATGTTCTTGGCTCCTTTGTTGAAGATTAGCTGTCCATAGATGTGTGGTTTTATTTCTGGGCTTTCCATACTGTTCCTTTGATCTGTGTGTCTGTTTTTCTGCCAGTACCATGCTGTTTTGATTACTTGTAGCTTTGTAGTGTATTTTGAAATCAAGGAGTGTGATACCTCCAGCTTTGTTCTTTTTTCCTAGGATTGCTTTGGCTATTCGGGGTCCAGACTCTTAAGGATCTGAGAAGGGAAGCGTGGGATTGTCCAGCTATTGTCAATGTTTCAAAAAGTCTAATGGAAACTGTATATTTACCCATCATGAGAGGGCCTAGACCAAAACTTCTTAAACTGGGGTATGTAGACCCCAAGTGTATCTGGTCATGTGCAGGGAGGAAGGTGAAGCTGCCCGGTAAATATGGCAATATTCCCAGAGCACCAATTTTATCTGACAACTCACATATACACTCATTTACTATTACTCCTTTTAAGTTTTTAAAAACATTCTAAAATAATAAGTAAAGCATTGTTTTAAAGATTATATAAAACTAAAAGGCCTGTGTTGAAGACAGCAAATCTCTGCCCAACACTTTCCCTCTCCCACTCTACGGAAGCAACCATTTTTACACTTTTAGCTATTTTTTTCATTAATTCCATTTTTTTCTAAATAAGGTATATCTACCACTCTCTGTTAATTGATCTTAAAACATAATATAGTAACTTCCAATTTTGATAGATAAGGATCTAGTTCTCCTTTCCCTCATTTGATCTTTCTAATACACTTACAGTATAAGTTTCATTACACCCATATTCAGTGTTTATATTATTATGGCTATAATTATCACTGCAGAGCTGAGCAGTATACTGTGACCACCGTTTTTTCTGTAACACGCCCCCCCCTCATATTTAATAATTGTTTTTCCATTGGCTTAGTTTTCCTTGAGCCTGAGGAAAAATCCTTCCACACCCTACCACGCCTCTGAGATATATCTCTCAAAACAAGTTTTTATAACTCTACAAGAATCTCTGTTTCATCTGTTCTCTGGGGGTATTCCTTCTGGAGCCCCCTCCAGCTGCAGTCTGAACTGGTTTCTGTTTAGAACGCCTACACCCCTGTCATTGTGGACTTCACCTGACTGTTCTCTTGGAGATCCTTTACCTCTGTCTCTCTCTTTTTTTAGTTTAATTTTTTTATTGAGGTATAATTGACATATAACAATATTTTAGTTTCAGGTGTATAACATAATGATTCGATATTTGTATATACTGTGAAATGATCACCACAATAAGTCTAGTTACCATTTGTCACCATACGAAGTTATAAATGTGTTTTTTCTTGTGATGAGAACTTTTAGGATTTACTCATGGCAACTTCCAAGTATGCACTACAATATTGTTGACTATAGTCACCGTGCAGTACATTACATCTCCATGACTTATCTATTTTATAACTGGAAGTTTGTACCTCTTGACACCTTCATCCATTTCACCCACCCCCCAAATCCCCTTCCTTCTAGCAACCACCATTCTGTTCTCTGTATCTATGAGTTTGGTTTTGCTTTATTTATTCATTTGTTTTGTTTTTTAGATTCCACATATAAGTGAGATCATACAGCATTTGTCCTTCTCTGTCTGACTTATTTCATTTAGCATAATTCCCTCAAAGTCCATCCATGTTGTCCCAAATGGCAAGATTCCTTGGTGGGGATGTAAATTGGTGCAGCCACTATGCAAAACAGCATGGAGGTTCCTCGAAAAATTAAAAATGGAATTACCATATGATCCAGCAATTCCACTACTAGGTATTTATCCAAAGAAAATGAAAACACAAATTCAAAAAGATATATGCACTCCTATTTTCATTTCAGTGTGATTTACCACAGCCAAGATGAGGAAACAATCTAAGTGTTGTATCCGTCATTGATGGTTGAATGAATAAAGATGTGGTATATAGTATAAACGGTGGAATATTACTCAGCCATAAAAAAGAATGAAACCTTTACCTCTCTCTTGTCTTGAATACTCTGTTACATAAAGAATCATAGGTTAGATATAATTTTCTATCCAGTTTTTGAAGGCACAGTTTTTTATCTTCCAATGTGCAATTTTGGAAGTGTGATACCCTGTTTATTCTTGGTCCTTTGATTTGCTTTCTGGAAGCTTTTAAAAATATTCCTTTTAATCCCTTTGTTCTGAATTTTCATGATGATTTTCCTGATATGTCCTTTCATTCTGGAGATTTTTCTACATTCTTTCTTTAATCATTTCATCTGCACTGTTTTCTTTGTTCTATCTTTCTTGACCTCCTCAAATATTTCATCTCCTAATTGATTCTCTCATTTTCTTATATTTTGTTTCCTATTTTCCATCTCTTTATCTTTCTTTTCTCCTTTCAGGAATTCTCTAGGTTGTATTGTCCAATTTCTTTTTTTTTTTTTACTGTATTTTTAAATATGATTATATTTTTAAATCCCAAGAGCTCATTCTTGGTTCTCTAATTGTTCCTTTTTAGATCACCTTTCTCTAGTTTAAAGGATACTGTATCTTGTCCTCTTAATGAAGATATCAAGGTTAGTCATTTTGCAGTTATCTTCTGCTCCCTGCATTTATTTTTCTAATTCTTTTTTTTTCCAGTTTGCTCTTTTGCGTATAGAGAACTTTACCTAAAAGTCTATTGATCCTTGACCGTCTGTTATTATTTAAGAACAAGATGTTGAAAAGCAGATTGGAAGTTCTGCAGCATAGATGAGGCTTTTCAACTGATTGGCTTTACTATTAAGTGGCCAGCTGATATTGTTGTTGGAAACCTCCTCAACCCCCGTGTTAGTATTTGTATATCTTCTCTCTGAGGAAATTTAATTTCTTTGGAGAAAGAGCCCTGCTGTGTGGAGGTTATACACCTGGCTGCTGGCATCCTGAAGATGGTTAAGAGATAATGATTAGATTTATTTGGAGAAGTTTACTTAATTCTCCAGATGCTCTCCTCTATAATAGATGCTTCCAATCCTGGGGCATCTCTACTTCACTTTCTCCAGAGAATATGGTTCTCCTGTCCTGTAGGGGTGGGGAGTATGATTCTTTCCCAGCGCTCTGGAGGAGTAGGAGGTGGGGATGGGGGTGCTCTTCAAGCAACTGGTGACTTCAAATTCCAAGTCTTTGTGGGGTCATTGGAAAGAATTGGCTTGCTTTCATAGATCTCTCCCTCTTGATCATCACAAGATCAATACAAACCTATGTTGTGTTCCCTTCTGCAAGAACATAGGTTAAACTTTCCTCCACTCTGCTAGTCTCCATTCGTCCCTCTGCTTTCACATCTTTACCTATTGTGATCATAGAACCACCATCTTTATGCCCTCTCTAGCGTTTCTCCCAGACCTACACACAATTAACTGTGTAGAGACAAATTATTTAAGTATTTGGCTGAGATATTAGTTAAATGATTAAACAAGAGTACAAGATTTGAGATGAGACAAGAACTATAAGTTTGGAGACATTTTGCAAAGATGTATGTCCATAAGTTTGAATAGATTTGGGAACACTGTGTAATCATTAAGCCCTATCTGAAATATTGAGAAAAGAAACCTAAGTTTGGAATTTGCCCTGATGTTTGTGTCATTTTTCTCTATCAGAGCAAAAATTAAAAGGAGAGATGGCTAGCTATTAAATCTATGAGTGCTGTGATGACATAAGACATTTACCAGATGTATGAAAAGGATAGATGGTTTTATGCAGTCCACTGGGTCTGTTTTCCTTGTCTTTAAAATGATGCTTGGACCATCTTTAATGGTGCCTTAATCAGTGGACCATGACTGCAGAACCAGATAGAAAAGGGCTATGGTCAGTTGATGGATCAACAGAATGGACACCTGCTCCATCAACAACTAGGTGCTAATAATCAATTCAATTTGTCTGAATTCAATCAGTGGTTTGGCAGACAGCAGGCAGGCTGACAGAGTTCAATTACCCCACTCCCGGCTCTCTCTCCAAAGCCTTTTTGTGGTGACTCAGGCAGGAAATGGCATGTCAATGTTTTATGCTGAAAGAAAATTAAGAAGAAAGAGTTAAAGGAAGCCTCAATGTTTAAACACTCATTTTAGCTTAAATGTCTAATTAAGATTATGGTGTCTTGATGATTTAACAGATCCAAAAGCAATGTTTTCTTACTGCAACTGATCACAGTTCAAGGCCCACTAGCCAAGCATGAAGTTTTGTTAATGAGAAATATAAGCTTATAGTCAGGCCTCTGGATACTGCTATTAAAATGTACCTAATCATGTTCTTTAAGCAGAATTGGATAATCACAATGAACTGACTTTTTCACTCAGACGATGAACCTTTCCATTTGATAGATTTGTTCATAAGTAATTTGACTTGGAGTTAATTGACATCAAACATCACTGTCTCCAAAGTTTACAATAAAAAATAAACTCTAAGCATTAAATATTTTTTCTTTGGAATTGACTCTGCATGAAGTGAAGGTTTTTCCCATTCTATGGTAGACTTGATGGCCCCTGAAGCACTAAATGTATAATCTTCCTGTGAAATGCAACCCAGGCTGCTCTAGCTTACAGAGTTGACCTGGCTGTTGGGCATCTTGTGCCTCCTTCGTGTCTATCCTGGTTTCCATAGGAGAGTTCACCCAGCACCTGCTACACTACGTGAATAGCGCACTCATGGTATAGGTGAGCAGGAAGTGGAGAAGAGTGAAAAAATTAGGGAGGACATTGCCAACCGTGGATAACAGAGAAACATGGAGAGAGAAACCAGGCCGGTAAGCAGGAAGGGAAATGTAGACAACCAGGACCCCACAGCAGGACAAGAGCCTGCAGGAATCGGAAATATTGAACCCAGTTACAATAGGAGGGTCAGGATACAGGGATACGGAAGAACGGGGAGGGAGGTAATTTGGTAATTTGGTTTTGCCTTCACAATCACTAGCTGGGGTTCCGTTTAAACTGTTCTGTAACTTAAAGGATATTTGTTCACACCTAATAAAGAAAGTGGGATTATATGATCTATAATGAGATAGATGCTAGAAACATAAGTATGAGCAATATTGATTACTGATCAGAATTGTGTCATGACTAGGGGGTGGGAGATAAATATAAAAAATTAACTTATAGAGTTTATTTTACTCTACGAGAAAAGAGAAAAATTTTGTTTAAGGCCCCCTTCCTAAACAATCTGTAGTTTTATTGACCCATTCCACAAGCATTTATAAAAATTCTATCCTATGCTAATCACTGCGCACAGATTTGGAAATGCAAAAATACGTAAGATATAGTCCCTGCCTTAAAGAAATTACATTCTGGTCTGTATTTAAAGGCATCAGCCCAAAGCCATGACTATAGGACATTACATCAGCATTATAATGTTAGCCAACATTTAACGATAGTGCTTACTCTCTGTTAGACACTGTTCTAAGCACTTTAAATACACACCTCACTTAATCCTCACAATAGTTCAGGGAGGAAGGCATTTTTATTATCCCCATTTTACAGATGTAAAAACTGAGCCCCACCCCCAAAAAAAGGAGGTGGAGTAGCTTGTCCAAAGTTGCACAGCTTGGGCAGAATGTGAACCCGAGCTATCTGGTCATTCTCTTAATCACCACCCTCACCTGTTAGGAACACCGTATGCTCGGGAGCTGTAGAAGCTCAGAAGTGGGGCATCTAAATTAGAGAGGCGATGACAAAGTGAGTGTGAGAGGGGACACCAGCAAGAGTTAACTGGAGCAACTAACTATGTCTAATTACAACTCCATTCCTCCTGGTAGAGTTCAGAAGATAGAGTCAAGACACTCTCATTGAGGAAAACATATTTTAAAGAGTCGATTGAGAGTTGGGAAGAGAAGGGAGGTAAGATGGAGGGCAGGAGTACATGTTTGCAAGGTAGCTGGTGAGAGAGAAGAGAGGCTGAGGAAATTACACCTGAGCCTTGGGCCCACCTGGCACAGCTTTCCCAGGTGAGGGAGTGGTGCATGAGGGGCTCACATGGCTGAACCTCCAGAGTTCTAGCATTTTCTGACCTCTTCCAGAAGGACCTCATCAGGAGAGAGCTAAAGGTCAATAAGCCTACAGGATAGGCGGGGACAGTGAATGGAGACTAACCCCCAGGCACCTCTGGGAAGCCTCTGTCAGTGACCCACGTTCAAATCAAGGTGTAAATGCTGAAGTTGATTCCCACTCTTGGTGTCCAAACCATATAGCTTCTCAGAGGCCACAGTTACCCTCCAAGGGAATCAAGACCCACAAACCCTCCAAGGAGAATTTCTGCTCTGCCAGGAGCTGTGGCTTACCAGGGGTTAAGTATGTACAATCCCAGAGGGAACTGTGTGCTTTCCAGGGAGCAGGCTGCCCCGGGGGTTCTTGATGGACACGGAGAAGGAGGAAATGACAGAGCAGTGGATTACTAAGGGGTGCCTGCCTTGTTCTGTATTTTGGAATATGTATGAACAAATAGGGTCACTTTGGGGAGCAGCCACCTTACTCATTTACACTGTGAAAGTCTTGCCCGGGAGCCAGAAAGGGATTTGGGTCCACACACCCTGGCCTCGCATCCTCAGCCTCCGAATCAAATGCCCCTGCTTCTGCTCTCGGGTTGGACCTTGTCCTGGACAGCCTTTCCTGTTCATCCGACAAGGACATGGGGCCTTCAAGGCCTAAATGCTTAATTTCAGTAACAAAGTAAAATGAAAGAAAGAGACCTCTTTCTACCTATGAAAGACCATTAAACTCAGGCTTCAAATTATCTGTTGCTAAATAAAGTGTTTCAATTTTCAGCCAGAGTGCATTGGGTGTGAGCCTTGAATTATCCTCTTGGGCCCCTGGGGCCTTGCTTCCATCCAGTTTTAGCATCATGATCCAGTCACAAGCCCTCAGAGGAGAAGGCACTTTGTTATCAAGCCTCAGAGATTTCTTGTGTTGGGTTGTAGGTCACACTGTATAATTTTTGGCTCTTTCTCCAGAGGAATCTAAAGGTCCAGGCCCTGGAAATTCTACTACCTGGATCTATTTCTTCTCTCTCTATTTATTTCTTCTGATTCATATTCATTTGAGCACCATTAAAGTGAGTTCTACCCCTTAGCAAATTTACTCACTTATTGTTCTAGCCCAGGGGTCTCTGAGTTATAGGGCATGTAAGACATTCCATTGGAGTGTGCTAATAAAATAGATAATCTTTTATTTGTTTTAGTTTTAGATCATCCTTTCTTAATCTATTTCTGTGTTTGTTTTAAAATGTACATGAGATATTAATACAACAGTATGTGTGTATACATATATACGATACATGCTCAACTGTTTAAAAGGGGTATAGAATCCAAAGAGTTTGTAGATTACTGTAATAGCCTAAAAATGTAGCCTCACATCTTTTGCTTATTCATTCATATATCCAATCATTATTTCATTTATTCATTCACTCTGCAAATATTTATCGAGAACCTTGTATGTGGCAAGCATTTGCTGGGTGCCAAGGATACGTGGACAAACACAGCACCATATTAGCCCTTGAATAGCTCACCATGTGGTGGGGGAGGCAGAAATTCAAACAAATAAGTACAGTACAAAATGATAAGTGCTAAAAACAAGAGTCTGCACATGGTGCTCTATGAGCAAAGAGGAAGGCACAACCAACACTGAATTGAACAAGGTCAGGAAAGCATTTATCACGGTGACTTCTTGAGGATGAGGTCCTCTCAAGCAGAAGGAGCAGGATAAAGGCAGAGATGCATGAGAGCACATAACATGATGGGAGAACAGCACCAGAGCCCTGACAGTTTGAAGCACGTATGAATTACAGTGCATCTGGGGTGGTGCATGTCGTGGGATGTGGGTGGGAAGGACAGGCGATAAGTGGCAGATGCTGGAAGCTGACATGAGTCACCTGAATCCATATACACAAATATGAGTTCGGATTTCATCGTCTAGGTTCCTTCTACTCATAAGTGTGATCCACAGGCCAGCTCCATCAACATCATCCAGCAGCTTGTTAGAAATGCAGAATCTCTGCATGCACACACACACACACACACACACATACACACAATTCTACACTTTAACAACCATCAAAATCTACATTTTAACAAGATCCCCAAGTAATTCACCTTCATATTAAGTTTGAAAAGCAAAGTGCAAGCAAAGTGAATGAAAAGCATTGGCTCAAGGGTCCAGGTGTCTGGGTATACACCTGACACCACCAGCTATGTGCTCTTATGCAAGTTTCTTAACCTCTTCGTACCTCATTTATAAAATCACTCTAATAGAATTTTCTATCTCAGCATTGTGGTAAAGATTAAATGAGTAAACCATTTAAAAACAAACAAAAAATCCTTGGTACAAGACCTGGTCCATAGTAAATGATCAACGAGTGTTAAATTTTTTTTTCATTGCTCGGATATTACAGAGTTCTTCACTCTGCTTTGTGCTCGAGGGACACCTACTGTGTTCTGCCTATTAGAAGAGCAAAGATGAATGAAAGAGTCTGAGCTTAATAAATAATCAAGCTGATGCTGATTGCCACCCAGTCCACTTTCAGAGAATGTATTGTTTATTACTAAAAGAAATTTGCAACTTTTGAGTACCTGTCATGAGATGGTGTGTTACACAATTTACACATTTTGATCTTCACAATGGAAATACTACTGTCCCCATTTTCCTGATGAGGAAATTGAGTCTCTAGAGATTAAATAAACTGCCTACGGTCATCCAGTTAATAAACAGCCGGCTCGGGATTCTCCCAGATGTGGCTCACCCCAAAGCCCATAATCTTTGCAACAAGCTCATCAGTCTTAGAAAAGCACTACCCTCCAATAAATCTAGTAGCTAATGACTTATAATATCATCATAGGATATATGCTTCTAATTTAAAAAAAAATTTAATTTCAAACTTACAAAAGGAGTAGAATGAATACCTGCATACCTTTTGCCTAGATGCGCCAACTGTTAACACTTTTGCCACATTTGCTTTACTTCCCCCTCCTCTCTCTCTCATTTGAAAATAAGCTGTAAACATCATGTCCTTTTATTGCTGAATACAATAGGGTGTGTATTTCCTAAGAACAAGGACATTTGCTTACATAACTATGGTACAGTAATCAAAATCAGGAAATTTAACATCGAAGCAATACTATTACATAACCTATAGATATAATTCAAATGCTGCCTATTATCCCATTAATATGTTTTAAAACAATTAGTTTCTAGTCCAGCATCCACTATTGCATTAGCTGTCATATATAATATTTATCTCACTGTAGAAATTATACATGCCCTTTGTAGAATTCTTGAAAATTACAAAAAAAATTATTAAAAAATAAAAAGGCTATTGCGATCATGTATTTCCTCCTAGAATTTTTCATGTGCATGCACACGTGTGTGTATTTGCAGACTTGAACTCATACTATATACAACTTTATCTATCTTTCTCCATTAACATTATATCCCAAGTATTTCCCTAAGTCATTAAAATCTCTTTGTAAATAAGATGTTTAATGACTTCACAATATTCCATCATATTTACTTCATCTTTCCTCTATTGTTTGACATTTTCTATCCAATTTTTCTCTTATACATAGCACTGTAATGAAAATCTTTGTGCCATATTATATACTAAACATTAGCATAAATTACATAGGTGTCAGCAATTTTTGAGAGCCACTCTTTCATTTTAGATCCTTTAAGTCAAAAAAAATCTTCATGTCTTAAAGCTTAGGCTTTACACAAATCCTACTGAAATAAAGTCAATGCACAAACAACCACTTGGAATTTAAATAAAAATATATACAAGAGCTACATAGCTAATTTGACCTTTTTCCCCCTATTCTAACATTAGTTTCAGGAGCTCAGGGATAAAACCACTACAGAGGGACTGGAGTTCCAAATTGAACCCAGTGTGCACCCTTCTGTTGGTCTAACTTACCTGTCACAGTCTATGAGAAGCCTCCTGACCCGTACCAACAAGACTAGTTCTGTTTCCTCCTGACTTTATACCTAGTGTAGCCTTCATCACACAGACTTGAAACTGCCTAATTCTTTTTTTTATAATATATTTCTTTTTTACACTTTTTCATTGGCATTGCTTTTTTATGACAATTTTATCGAAGCAAAATTGCTGTGTAACATTGTATTGGTTTAAGGTATACAACAAAATAATTTGATATATGTATATGTTTTGAAACGATTAGCACAATAAATTCAGTTAGCATCCATCCCTTTACACAGTTACAAAGGTTATCCTGTGATGAGGACTTTTATGATTTACTCTTTTAGCAACTTTTACTATACAATACAGTATTTTAAACCACAGTCACCATGAAATTGCCTAATTCTTTATCAGGATTCTTGGTTACAAACAACAGAAACCATTGCTGCGTAACTTCAGAAGAGAAAATTATTAGGGCATCATGCTCAGAAAACAGAAGGTGTGAACATGTATTGTCAAGGTCACAGCTCAACCCAGCAGTTGGATTAGAGTGATGTTGGTGTCTCCATTACTGGACACTGCCACGACAGCTTTGCTCTGGTCTGCCACCGGCACCAGGAAATACGTGTCTTTTACCCATGCATTTATTTGCATCACTCCTTCAAGATTTGAAAGTACTGGGCTGTATCGTCTGATTGTCCTAGTGTAGGGCATATCCCAAGCTCTAGCTTCAGGAAAGTGGGGAAAGGAAATATCTCCTCCTTTAATTTTCAGAGTAAGGAAAAACCTAAAAGAAGGAACTTTGAAACTGAATAGCCATAAATAACACTGGAGGTCACCACCTTGTTTATGTAATACCTACATAGCATTTCTCATTCTTCCTACTGTTATATATCCATTATAAAGTGTTCTGTCTAACAGCAGTAATTATCCTCCTGTATTCAAAATACAACCACATTTGCCCTATAAACCCACAAATGGAGAGGAACCCAAGTTTCATCATCCAGCTTTCTTATGGGAGATCTGAAGTCAAATTTCCCTTTATAGGCAAAACCATCACTGTCAGTCACCATAATATCAGGATTTTCATTACATTTGGAAAACAAATGAAATTGGAAACCTGTAATTTTCTTTACTTTGGGTAGATCTAAAGCCTCATTCCTAAGATACCTAAGTCCTTGGTGATCCCACCTAGATGGAGATGCAGTGGACGTGCTGGTATGAAGAGCACACAAGGTTTTATCCATGCTTCTCCCTGAACCCAGCAGTGACAACCTTATTTCTGCTGGATAATTAGATTCAATCACCTTGTTATTATAAAGGATTGTCTCCCAGATAGTGTCATAACTGAATCTTTGATAGGTCATTCCACTGTTCCATATGGCTTGCAACTTCACAGTATATAATTAGACAAATGAACACCATGGCTATCAGTCCATTACCTTGCTTCTTTCGCTGTAAAGTGAGTTACTCATTCAGGAGCAAACGTTGATGGAGAAACCATGTCAGTGTATAGGACATTTAGGAAGCCCACAGAGGCTATTACTGGCAAAAGTATAATGGACAAGGGGAAAACATCTAAATCCAAAATAAGTGTCTTTTTAGGGAAGAGAGATTGTATCCCACTCTGGGATGAAAAGAAGTCTAATAAATCAACAAACCCGCATGTTATTGGCTGCTGTTCATCACTAAATACGTTGTGATACCGGGACTCAGTTTTGGTTACTGATTAGCTGGGCACACAGCAGCGGCAGAAGCCAAGTCAAATTTGGACAGGTTAAGTTCAAGTTCTTAAGCAATGTATAACCTATATTGCTGCCTCTGTAGACATTGGGCTCCTGAGCTCATTAAGCGAACACTGAAGAAGGAGATGACTGACATATTCCTAATTATTGAGAGATTTGCAGTAAAGGCCTTTTGTGGGCTTTCACATGAGACACAAACATTCTTTACATTCTGAGCCCATTCTGGGAAATCCATTCACACGATTTCTTCTAAACTCTTTGATGTGAATATTCTAATCTTGTTCTCATCAAGTCCTAAATCACCTTGACAAATCATTTTCCAAATTGGATAATAAGAAATACTGCTCAATGCTCTATTCTCTAGGGAGATTTCCCTTCTCCACAGGAAGTGGTGGGAGAACCCAAAGGCCCAGCCATTGGTTCAGGTCATGGGATCTTGTGAGCCCTAAGGAAGTTGGTCACTGTGGTGGCAGCTACAGTAAAGCAGACAACTAAAGCCATGTGATGTTAAGAGAACTTAAAGTGGTACCTCAAGATGAAGGTGGTTCTCTGCTCTGAAAGTCATGGTTTTCTTCCAGAACTCTAAGGGTCTGCACTGACACTTTCCTTTTGGGTTTTTCCAGAGGCTCCTCACAGGACCCTTATTCATCCCAGATATGTCCAGCATCATTGGATCAGTTTGATCAAAATGGCCAAGTTGTGTGTCAGCTTGGATTGCAATCCTGAACTTCTGCTCTGTGTGCCACTCAAAACTAGCAGTATTTTAAGTCACGTAATAAATGGGTTAGAACATTATTTACAAGTGTGGTATATGCTGCCTCCAAAATCCAGAGGCCTGCCAAGCACTGTGCCTCTTAGGAGGAACAAGGTACAGCAGCTTGTCTTTTATCTTAGAAGGAAACTATGCTCTAAATCACTGGATATCTACAACTACCTCAATGCTACAGACACCTTAATCTTCGTGGGAATTATTTTCTCACTCTGGCATGCATAAGCCTTGTCAGAATATCATAGCACTTGCCACTAACTACCAACTGGGTGAACATATCACGATGTCAAAAATGTATTGGGCCAGCGTGATATCTTATGGAATGTCAAGATGATCCAAATCTCTAGATTGTAGTATGACAGAAAACAGGAAGGTTTTTATAGGCCCAAGATCCACAGGAAAAGGTGTACTGCTGTCCTCACTATGTAAATGCATACTGCTCTTGATCCTCTTACTAATGGGTATCAAGAAGAAAGCATTGACTAAAATGACAGCCACATACCAAGGTCCAGAGGCCATGTTGATCTGTCTGGTAAACATATCACATCTGGCACAGCAGCTGTATTTGGGGTTATCACCTTGGTAAGTTTACAGAGTCTGTTATCTTCTGTCAAGATCCATCTTGTTTTTCAGAGGCTAGAATGGCTTGTTGAAAGGGACTACAAGGACTTACAACCCCTGCATCACTCAAGTATTTGAGCTTGACACCAATTTCTGCAGTTCCTCCAGGAATTCAGTATTAGTGCTGAATATGTCATAGAGGCTTCATTTGGCCCTTCCTAAAGTAATGACCCTTAATCCACAAGGTCCTCTGCCAACCAAAGAGTGTAAGAAAATAAAATTGAGAATTCTATCCGTTGCTAAATATATCAATTGCAGGTATACATTTGGGAACCAATGAAATAATCATGTGTAGATCTGAGGGCCTAATGAACCCAACTTGATTTGTGCCAAATTTCCATTTATCACTTGGTCTCCACAAGCTCCTACTCTACCTATGGGGCTAGGCTGGCTTATCAGATCCTCTGGTATCAATTTCACTTTGTGACTAACAGATCTCAAAAAATCAAGGCATTGTCCATTTCCCAGTGTACAGTTACCTTGACAAAGAGATAGAAATTCATTTCAGGAAGGATTTGAGGAAACATCTACATATATATCTGTATCCAATTGTATGTATGTATGTATGTATGTATCTGTCTATCTGTATTTAATGATGTTGAAGTTCCTTTTTGTTTGCTTGTTTGTTCTGGGTGGGGAAGATTGGCCCTGAGCCAACATCTGTTGCCAATCTTCCTCTCTTTTTTCTTAAGGAAGATTATCCCTGAGCCAGCATCTCTGCCAATCTTCCTCTAATTTCTGTATGTGGGATGCCACCACAGCATGGCCTGATGAGCATCATGTAGGTCCCTGTCTGGGATCCAGCCCAAGTGGAGCACACAAACTTTACCACTACGCCACCAGGCTGGCCCTCTTGAAGTTCCTTTTTTCTGTAGGTCCTTTTCTTATGGGGACCCAGCCTCCCTTTCAATCCCTAGGCTCTGGGTCTCTGAATTGACTTAGATCTGGAAACTGTTGTGAGTCTTCTTATATTCACCAAATCTGATTTTTCCTAATTATACAAATCAAGCAACACCTTAGCTGGCTGCCCATCTGTTTCACCCTGAGGAACATCATGATTAATCATCATGATAGATACCTGCAGATCAAGGTACATTAACTGCTAGTTTAGCCTTCCTGCCCATTACAGCAATTATATCAACCTTGCCTCTGATGGTTAAGGGCTGCCACCTCTTTCTGCTTCCCACAATCCCATCATTGCTGTTCATATTAGGCAGTCAAGTTCCCCTACCATCAACCCTGGCCTACAGAAAAGAGTCACTATCAAACATCTCAAAGATATTAGAACCCCCTGCCAATGAATTTTCTACTGCCTTAGTGAATAAAATGTTCTTTTCTTCAGTTTTTGTCAACCTTAACTCATCAGACTAGTGAACCAGGTGGTAAGATAATTAATAACTCTGAAGAATAAATTGCGTAGCACAGATTCAAAAAAATGATTTAAACTTGAGGTAAGATTATGAAGATGTACTAATGACCTAACAGGAGAAAGTAAAGTACTTCTGAGGTTTTTACGAAATAGAGATAAAACATTTGCAAGACCCATAGCCAATCCATTAAGAAAACTACATCAGAACCAACAACTGCAATTGGAATGACTATCTGATTTAATTTACGATAATCTATCTCCGTTCTTTGAAACCCATTCATCCCTGGCCTGTGCCATTGATAGTGGGACTCTTCTTTTCGATTTTTCAGAACTGATTTGTTATTTGGTTAAATAAGAGGAACTTCAGGGACATCTGTTCAGCCCATTCTTCTAAGTTTCAAAGATAATTATTTTGACACAAATGGATAACTATTATAACACATGAGAATTGGGAAAAATAACTTCAGTAAATTTTTAGGAGTCCAGTGGGCATTTGTGAGGTGGACTTGGGTTAAAACTTCACTCTAACTGCTGGAATACAATGACATCCTATGTCCCCAGGATTAGTACTAACTCAGGGCCACTGTTTTATAATACCTAGACAGCGAGTACATTTATCCTGGTAAGTGGTTACAGGTCCCTTTGTAGGACCTAGGAGTGAGATTTCTCTTGTGTGTGATATTGTTAAGGAGTCAGTTGGAAGTCATATGATAAATTCATGGCAAAATTTCTATGCCTTGAAGTTCTTTACATTATATCAAGTAGTTTTTCACGTCTAAACCTCACTCGGAGTGGGCTAGTGAGTCCACATTTCAGTCAACCAAAAACAAAGAGAAGAAAAAATTAGAACTGCAACTAGTTTTTGAAGTAACAAATTGAATCCAGGATCTCTGATGAGTTTACTCCTGTCAGTTAATTCAGATCGATCTAATATTGTGGGATACTTTCCTAGGTCAAGCTCGTTTAGAATCCATTTACACATATTTTCCTCAATTTTATTTTCTTTTATAAAGTAGCAAATTCCTGTCATTCTTTTGTTATATAATCATTCTCCTCACAGTTCTGACATTGTAATTGGTACCTGAGGGCATGGTGGGATCTGACTCTATAGTTCTGGAAACTCTGATAGTTGAAGGAATTACAGGGTCATCAATAAAAGGATAAACAGCCTCTTCAAACACAGGGGAAGGGACCTCATTGGTTGGCAGAAGACATTAAGCATGGGTTTGGAGTTTGCGTATCCTCAGAGGACTTGGAATCCTCCCATAAATCCCCATTCTAGTCTTTGGCATGCCGATCTGTCTTGAGCAATGCCTCAACTTTCATATAAGAATTCTAGTGAGACTATTCATTCAACTGTCACTGATATTCAGCAACCAAAGAATTAACCTCTTTATCTAGTTTTTGGCTATCTCAGATCTCCAGCTGCAGGAGTTAAGAGGTTTTTGATTTTTGTTTTTTTCTTTAATCCAGTCATCATGGAGTCTTTGTTTAGTCTGTCCTTGAACTAAGAATTTAGAGACTTGAGCTTGTCATTCTCTTTCAGGAACAAGCAAACAGTCTTCCTTCCCTAAAGACATTGAATTTCTCAGGCTCTTCATACTGATCCATTGTATCAGTCACTTAGTCATCCATAGATCCTAGGTTAAGTGACTGCAGTGATAACTGTGTCTCGCCATTGCAGATTGCAAATAGCCAAATTCTTATTCCTGAATACTAATCAATATTATTCCAGTCAGGATTTTTGACTGCAATGTACAGAAACTGACTCTGGATAACCTAAGAAGAAAGAGAAAAACTGTGAACAGGTATTGGATAGCTCAGAGAATTATGAGAAGGCTGGAGAACTAGGCTTGGGGAAACTAGAGATAAGGAAAGGCTAGCAGTCTTGAGTTCAGCCAAGGTTCACCAAGATCCTATTGGAAATGATGCCACTGTCTATACTGCTCTCTGTGGCGATGGACATTATTATCACCACTACTGGTATCACCACCTCCAGCCACTTGCCACAACCGACAAAGCTCTCTCCATTCTGCTCTCTCATCCTCTGTGAACAATATTCACTCTCTCTGTGTTTTTGTGTAACTTCCTCAGGATTCACAGGTCCAGGCTCAGTGAAATCTCTATCTTCCTCTCTAATAGTTTGAGATACTCTCTTTAGACAAGAATTTTGCCTTATATACACATAAACTAACACAATTTCTCAATCAATTCAATCAACCCACCTTAGGTGGCGTTATGCTAGCAAGAATGTGAAACCATTCCTTGCTTTCCAGTCCTAATATTGAGGATCCAACCATTGAAGTTGCCCAGCCAGGCTCAATCACTTTAAAATTTGCCCCCAGCTCAGTGAAGTGCCCTGAGCCAAGCATAAAAGGAAAATTTATAAGTATTTTTCCCAGTTCCACCTCTTTGAGTGGAGTTCTTCACTCTGTGAAGTGGAACTTCTTTCTGTGGTCCTAAACTTTCCACACTGAAATTTCAAAGGCATGTCCCTTGCTCTTGTATTTTCTGAGTCCTGTTTGTGGGGCTGTGGCAAGCACAGTGGGAACGCAGCTCATTGAAGACCACAATGTGGGAGTGACCCAGAGGTCAGACAAAATGATAGGATATTCTCAACAGGGCTGTTCAAGGGACTAGGACTTGGCACAGCCTTTATTCATCCAGTCCTCTCGATGGGACACAGATTTACATTGCATTTCCTCTCACTTTCATTCTCTTCCCAACTTCTCTGTTTGTTCACAAGTTACCAAAACATCACTAAGGAAATGGACTATAGCCTGTCTACTGCTGTTGACTGTGTTCCTCCCTTCCTGAAAGAACCCATTTAACTGGAGAGAACAGATGTAGCAGAAACTTTGAAACTAAAAGGCCATGTCATCCTCAACTTACAACTGGAAAATTGGGTAACCCTGACTTGTTATTCCCTCACAGCAAGAGATTGATCTTACTCAGCTGCAAAGAGAATATGGACCTGATTAGAAAATTAGGTGGGAAAGAGATTTTTTGCTAAAAATTGCGTCTTTATATGAGTAATTTCTACACTAGAAATTTAGTTGGCATACTGATTTGGTATGGAACATTATACTTTGGCTATTTCAAATACAAACATAAAATCAATAAAAGCAGGAAAGAATGTAACTTTAATTTATACACTCAGGAAGAGGAAATACACCCTGTCCTCATTAATCATCTCCATATTTATTCACCTTCTCCAAAAGAGAAACTTCTGTTCTCTGGGGATGCAGCATTTGTTCCCTTCAATACTTGGAGCAAAAATTTCCAGGCAGATGTTCTTCATATAAAATGTTGGTTGGAGAGGATCTGCATTAACATTTCAATCATTCACCATTTTTGCACAATATTAAAATGGATTGAGTTTCCCTCCGTGGAAGAGAAGACATTAAATCACACATTTGGAATTACATCAAGGATAGAATGAGATGTGCTCCACTCCAAAAGCCAAGTCACCAACTTTGCTGGTGAACGCTTTCCCCAGCTACCTTTCCAAGTCAGCCTAGCAGGGGAGAGGAGACAGAAAAATATTAGGTATACTTAATAGGAGCTGAAGTGCAGCCAAATAGCATACTTCCAGGGTACACTCTCGCATGCTGGCACTCTGAAAGATGCAATTTCTCCATTTCCAAAACTCAACCATTTTTCAGCAGCACAGCATCATTCCAATAAAACACTGGTATTTTATTCATCTCTTCCTGAAGTACCATACTTTTATTTTGTAGGCGTCTCTAAATCACATCAATTCACAAAAGACCAATTTCTTGCTGCTATAGTCAAATCAGATGTTACATGCACATACACACACACCATGGTTTTTTTTCTTTCTCTTGCTAGTTAGTCATAGATTAGAAATTTGTAGTCTGAGTCACAGAGCCCCCCTAGGCAGGGAACGGGGCTAATGAATGCGTGGTGCATATCCAGTATCCATTGTCCCCTCCAGGCCTAGATTGCTTCCCTTCACCCCATTTCCCAGCCCACAGCTCAAATTGTGTTTTCTCCAGGGAATTTTGCCTTTGTTACCCAAACCCTTCTATATCTCATCTTCATAATTATTTGTCAGAGTTTCCACAAATGTGAGGGTCCTGATATCATCAAAACAAACATATTTCAAACATAAGTATTTTTGTATTTCATGTAAAATATTAGAACTGAAGGGACCTCAAGGATTTTGTAGTTCAACTAGCTCATTTTGCATATGGGGAAACTGAGGCTACAGTAACCTAAGTCAGTACATATAGAACCTATGTCTCATGCTATGGATTGTGTGCTCTTTCCTCTGCTTCATTGGTAAGCAAACTTTTTCTTTAAAGGGCCAGATAGCAAATATTTTATGTTTTGTGGGCCATATACAATATCTGTAGCTTTTTTTTTAATAACACTTAAAAACATAAAAACTATTCTTAGTTTTAGGGCCTTACAAAACCAGACAGACGACTGGATTTGGTTCAGAGGCTTTAGATTGCCAAGCCTTATTCTATTTCGTATACATACACCACATATCAAAAATAAGGGTAACATATTAGTCAAGAGTTACCACAATAATGTTGTGTAACAAATGGCCCCAAAATGCAGTGACATGCAGCAACAGGCATATGTTTTCATGTTCACAGGCCTGCAGATTGGCTAGAGTGGCTTTGCTCCACATGGCTCATTTTGGAGCCCCAATCAGAGGGAGAGTGACTACTTGGGGCATGTTCTCATGGTGAAGGTCAAAAGATCCCAAAAGGGTAACAAAAAACATGCAATGCCTGTTAAACTGCCTTAAATGTAAACTTGGACTCAAAATTGCCAAATTGTGGCTTTCACTCACATTGCACTGGCCAAAACACATGGTCAAAAGCCCAATATCCACAGAGCAGGAATGTATACTCATCCCTTGGAGCCGGTGAGAGATGGAGTGACTCTTTGTAGAATGATATTCTAAAACCATGGACAGGATTCTGGGAAGATGATGGTGGTGGTGACATAGTTATTAATCTCCCTGAATCCCCCTCCATAAAAACAGACAGAACAACTAGGATGGCAAATCAAAGACCTGTGAATAAAGAACCCCCATAGATCCCAAAATACAAGCAATGGCAGCCATCAAACTTACATAATTTAAGCATCTTTGTGGAATGAAGCAGGAATAGGGCAACAAAGCTTCTGATGACCCCAAGAACAAGAGAGACTCAAAATATCGAACAGCTACTCATTGGAAAGTACCACAGACCAATCTGAGAGTATCATCTGTAACTGGAAGGATTTTTGTAAGATCAAATTCCTGGATGCGTGAAAGAAGCCTATGATTAGGTTTGCAGCTACTGGAGCAGACTGGGCTCTATTACTCTTAAACCGAACACCCCTCCTGGGCAAAACTCCTTATTGATGAGAAATTTCTGGAAGTAGAACCCAATTTGAGTAAGGCAGAGACAATTGGGGAAAAGAAAAAGAAGGTCCAGATAAAATTGGGGAACAGAAGAGGGAGATCTCAAATAGTACAAGATCTCTTTTTAAACAAATTAATTTGTATAAATAATAAAAGAGGTTACAATTTCAACTCTAGTTCTGCTCTCTGGGAGGAACCACCTTATATTCATTCCCTTGGATTGCTATGATAAATTAACACAAACTTAGTGGCTTAAACCAACAGAAATTTATTTTCTCATAGTTCTGAAAGCTATAAGTCTGAAATCAAGGTGTCAACAGGGCCATGTTCCCTCTGAAGGCTCTAGGGAAGAATCCTTCCTTGCCTCTTCCTAGCTCCTGGTGGTTCCCAGCACTCCTTGCTGTTCCTTAGTTTGTGGCAGCATAACTCCAATTCTCCCTCCATGTTCCCATGGCCTTCTCTCTCACTGTCTTCTCTGCATCTCTGTGTGTCCTCTCTTCTTCTTAAAAGGACACCAATCACTGGATTTAGGGTACAACCACCTCATCTTAACTTGACTACATCTGCAAAGACCCTATTTCCCTGTAAGGTGACATTCAGTGACCAGTGGTTCGGACTTGGATATATATTTCGGGCGGACACAAGTCAACTCACTGTACACTTTAACTGTGTTTCTCCTACTTTTTCCTCTGGGAGTATCTTCTTTGTCTCTTACTCTCTGTGGCTTCAATGGAAGTGGGTATTGAGAGTATTCATTGCCACACAAGGCCTCTGACAGTGAAGAAAATTCCCTAAAGAGCCTGGCAGGCAACTTCTTTTATAAAATGTTTTGTGCACACATGTTTGTAGAGTACAGCCTCGGATCCTGCTGTGCCTTTAGAAGGAGAATATCTTCATGACTTTAGCTAGGCAAAAATTTCTTAGACTACAAAAAAACACAACAATAGAAAAATTTGATAAATTACAGTTCATCAAAATAAAAAATTTAAGCTTATCGAAAGACAGCATTAGAAAATGAATAAAAACAAGCCACGGACTGGAAGAAAATATTTGCAAAACATGTATCTGACAAACTACTCATATCCAGAATACAAATCAACAAGAAAGGAAAACAATCCAATAAAGATGGGCTAAAGACTTGAACAGATACTTTACAGATGAAGATATATGAATGACTCATAAGTCTATCAGTCATCAGGGAAATGCAAATTAAAAACACAAAGAGTTACCTCACACATGCTAGAGTGGCTAAAATAAAAAAAGATTGGACCAGATCAGTGTTGGTGAGAATATCAAACAACTAGAACTGGTCGGTGGAACTGTCATAAAATAGTACAATCACTTTGAGGAACTGTTGACCATTGCTCATGTAGAAGTTAAACATTCATTGGCTGTGACCTAGCAATTCACTCCTAGGTGTTTGTTGTTCTTAGTGCCATCAAGTTGATTCCAACTCATAAGCGACTCTGTGGACAGCAGAGCAGAACCCTGTGAGGTCTTTTCGTGCCATCCTCTCACCTTCTGGCGCTGTATCAGACAATGCTCCACTGCTATTCATAGGGTTTTCATGGACAATCTTTTCAGAAGTTGGTGGCCAGGTCCTTCTTCCTGGTCTATCTTAGTCTGGAAACTCTGCTGAAACCTGTCCTCGATGGGTGACCCTGCTGGTATTTGAAATGCCGGTGGCCTAGCTTTCACCATCCTCACGGCAACACGCATCCCCCACAGTATGACAACTGACAGAGGAGTGGTGTTGTTCCCTGACCAGGAAAGTAACCTGGGCCACCGTGGTGACAGCACGGAATCTTAACCACTAGACCACCAGGGTTGGCTCCTAGGAATTTACTGAAAAGAAATGAAAACATACAACTACATTAAGGACATACACCAAAATGTTTTTACCAGTCTTATTCATTATTCATAATAGCTCCAAACTGGAAAAAAAAGCCCAAGTGTCCATCAATAGCAGAACTGATAAACTGTGGAATACTACTTAGCAATAAGCAATGAACAACTGATACAAGCAAGGACCTGCATGAAACTCAACATCGTTGTGTTGAGTATAAGAAGGCACAAGAGAACATATTGTATGATTCTGTTTCTATGGGCTCCCATAACAGGGAAACAAAACTTGTGGGTTGGAGTCAGCAAGTGATTGCCTCTGGGGAGAGGTACAGTGAGAGGGAAGGAATAGACCAGAACAGGGATCAAGGGAACCTTCTTATGCGATGAAATGTTATGCGTCTTGTTTGGGGTGGCATACAATTGTCAAAACTTATCAAAATGAACATTTAAGATCCGTGCATTGTATTTTAGGTAAATTAAACCTTAAATAAAAAATAAATAAAGTCCGAGTTTCTTCATGTTGCTTGGAACAATTGCTAATACCTAATTTTTATTTGTCTCTCCAACTTCATCTTTTGTTTAAACTCTGGGCACAGGTTCAGGTTGAATCCCAGACACAGATGTTTGCTCTACAAATGTCCATAGTTTGAGCCTCAGAGAAAATCCAGATTCTAATTCTGCTCACTTGTTTCATCCTCTCCTACCTTTATTTATTCACTCAATCGACATTATTCTAGGCATCGGATATACAGCGACAAACAAGTTCAACAAGACTCCTGCTATGTGCAGAAGCACATAGGTGAGGTGGAGAAACAGATAAGAAACAAATATAAATACTTGCAGAGAGTGATGTCTGATAAGAAGCAAGCAAAGCAGAGTTATAGGAAAGCAAGTAACCAGTTGTCAGAAGTGGGATATTAGGTAAGGCGTTTAGGGGGGACATTAAGAGGTGGAGACCTTAGAGCTGATGTTGGGGGAGGGGGGTGGCAATGCAGAAATCTAGAGGAAGAGTATTCCAAGAAAACAGAATAGAGAGGTAAAATTCCCAGGAAAGAATCAGCTTTGAGTGTTAGGAAAGGAATTGGGAAGCAGGAAGGCAAAGGCCTGCGCAGAGAGAACAAAGGGAACCAACCGGCTAAGTGACCATCAGGACAGGGAGGTGGAAGCAGACTATGTGGGAATTCGGATTTCATTCATTCTTTAGAGGTTTTAAGCAGAGAAGTGTCAATAACCTGCTATAGATTTTAAATGATTGTTTTGGCAGTTGTGTAGCAAGCATATTGTAAAGGGGCAATCGTGGAAGCAGGTAGGTTGGTAGGAGGCTCATATGGAAATCCAGGTGAGAGATGAGGATGGTTTAGACCAGGACAAACCAACAGAGATGGGAGATCATGCACAGAGTAACCAAATTGAGAGACTCTTGGTCAGGTCTACATCTAAGGCTATCCACAGACTTAGGGACTTTAATTTCAGACCCATTCTGATCACTCACTTTCTCTGAAATTCCCCATTGTATCAGTTAACTAGGGTATGTCTTAGTTCATTTGGGCTGCTATAACAAAATACCATAGACTGGGTGGCTTATAAACAACAAACATTTATTTCTCACAGTTCTGGAGGTTGGAAGTTCAAGATCAAGGAGAAGGCAGATTTGATGTTTGGTGAGAGCCCACTTTCTGGCTCAAAGATGACTGTCTTCTCACTGTATCCTCACATGGCAGAAGAGTCAAGAGAGATCTCTGGGGTCTCTTTTATAAGAGCACAAAACTCATTCATGAGGGCAGAGCCCTCATGACCTAACCACCTCCCAAAGACCCTACCTCTAAATACCATCGCCCTGGAGACTAGGATTTAACATATGAATTTTAAGGGGACACAGCATTCAGTCTATAGCAGGTCACAGTGGTGCTACGTAACCAACTACCCCAAAACATAGTGGCTTAAAACAGCAATCATTTATTCACACTAATCTATGGGACATCTGGGGGTTGGCTCACACAGGCTGAGCCTTCCATGCATCTGTGGCTCAACACGGGGGAGGCAGTGGCTAATCTAGCTGAGCTCAAATGGAATGGCTTGACTCTGCTCCCACAACTCTCACCTCCCTCCAGGGACCAGCAGGCTAGCCCAGGCATGTGCTTCTCATGAGCATGGCAGAGGTGTAGTCATCTAAGTGCAATCACGCAGGTATTCTTTTAAAGCCTCCTCTAGTATTATGTACGCTAACATCCTATTGGCCAAAGTAAGGCTCAAAAGTCTAAACCAGGCATCAAGAGGCCAGGAATACATGCTGTCTCTATGGCAGGAACTGGACAGTCACATGGCAAAGTGTATGGACATAGGGAAGAGTGAAGTTTGGTTCCATGAATGCAATCTGCCACATTCATTTTCAGGTTCCTGCCTTTGGCCACAAGAGTGGTCAGTCAAATACAGTGGCTGCTTCATTGTAGCCGGCCCCTCCTCCCCTCTCTGGGCATAGCTCAAGGCACAAGTGTTATTAAGGCAGGCTTCAAAGCAGCCATTGCTGCTCAGTAAGGAAGATTTTGTTGCTGCTGCAGCAGCTGCCTCACAGTCCCCTCAAGGAGATGTTCTAATCGTGGTGGTTTATTAATATTAAAGAAGATGGTCACTGTGACAAAGAAGGATGTAGCCTTCAATAGCAAAAACAAGTGGACTTCCTAGAGAATGTTGCACTGCAGACAAATACAAACTAGGAATATGGCTTCGGTGTCCTGAAACAACTGTACAAAGTTAATATTTCGAGCAACACTGTCAACTTCAAATCTGGAACACTGATGAGTCACCATGTCCATGAACTAAATGACACCCGCAGCTCATCCGTCCCCAGGTAGGCGAGACTAAAGCTTCAGACCACGGTCTCATCAATTGCCCAGTAGTGACAAAGAGCCTGAACCTTTTCACCTGGCAGATGCTCTCCCGTCGGGGTAATGAGAAGCCAACTCCAGGTGAGGGTCAGACTGACAATGACAGGATATTTTGGACATCTTCTGAATATGTGGGAAGAAAGGAAGAAAGTTGGTTCTCTCCTTTGGGGAAAGAACTGTTCCAGCTCTTTATTTGTTTTCATAGCAAAGTTATGCATGAAATAATTTGTAAAATGGGTGCTCCGTAAACAAATCTTCATAGAGGCACTGAGCTCACCAAGTGTGAGGCATGTTGAATCAGCCAAAAAGCCCATGCACTTCCTTTAGGGCTTAACCAATTGGAGGAAGAGTCCTTGCAACTGTGGCCTTTATGTGCGTGTGCGAGTGTGTTTATGTGTGTGTTTAATATTCACATTTGTTATATGCTTGTTCTTTAGAAAACACAATGCAAGAGCTGAAGCTGGAAAGAAAAGGAATAAAAAGGACAGGTTCTGCTCTCATGGGCTCATTTTCTTCCAAGTGAGGAAGAAAAATGTAGAAATAGGTAATTGTAATGCAAGGTATTATCCTGTGTGTGTCTATGTTTGTTCGTCTTTGTACAACTCTGTGTTCATCTGAGCATCCTCTTGCCTTATTAACATGCTTGCAAGGTCCTCATGGTTCCAAAGCCACTCTTGTAACCCAATCAGTAAACTTCAGTATTCCAGAGGTCATAAGCATGACATACTAGGATTCTAAAAAGAGAGGCTAATGTGGAGAAGATTCTCCAGGTTGCCCCTACTTACCTTGTCTTCTGGAGGAAGGTGACCCTCACCTGGAGTTGGCTTCTCATTCCCCTAGGTGATGAGGCAGGCAAGGGGAGTGGGAATAGACCAAGAAGTTAAAGGAACAGAGGAGATTCATGCTCCACCAGCCAAAAGGCCCCTTAAATTAATCCAACCATACAGAAGCATATTAGGTCAATGCCCGGAGTGGAGAACCTGTAAGGATCCAGATGTGGCCTGTGACCTAACAGAGTTCTGGGCAAAGCTTCAACTTTTCTAGTCATTGCAACATAGCTCTAAGACTAGCCTTCTGTTCAGCGAAACTTAGCAACTCAGAGTAGAGTTGTAAATTAGCAATCAAAACATCATATGGCTCTTTCTTGTGCTCTTCAAGGCCTTGGCTTTCGGTAGCCATAATAGAACATTCCACAAAGACTCTGCATGTGCTAAGGTATTCCTGAGGTTCATTTGGCTAACGAGGATTTTAAATGTGGCTCAGATCCCACATCTGTGAACAATTTGGCTTAATATATGAGAGCAGTGGAGGACTTGTAAACAAAGGCTAACTTGATGTTTTCTGAATGTCCATTTTCTGTCAATAAAATTCCAAGTCATACGAGAACAAAGTAAATGCTCCATATATGCAAAACATATACATTATGTATCCCATTCAAATTTATTTCATTTACTCATACATTAGTGAAATTTTTATTCAAAAAATAGTGATTGTTCCTCACGGTTCTGCAGGCTAGAAATCTGAACTCAAGGTGTTACCAGGGACACGCTTTCTTGAAGGCTCTAAGAGGGAATCTGTGCTACATCTTTGTCTTAGCTTCCGGTTCACCAGCAATCTTTGGTGTTTCTTAGCTTGCAGCTGCATAACTCCATTCTCTGCCTCTATCTTCCTTCTGCATGTGTCTCTTCCCTTTTTATGAGGACACAAGTCATATGGGGTTAGGGCCCACCTTAATTGCCTCGTCTTATCTTGATTAGATCTGAAAGACTCTATTTCCAAAAAAGGTCATGTTTGTAAGTGCTGGGGGTTAATACTTCAACAGATCTTTTTGGGGGTCACAATTCAACCCATAACAGTAGCCCAGAGGTGGAAAGGTAAGACATTAGCTGGTCTTGAAGAGGTGATACACAAAGTCAGTCTCAAAAGATGAGCAGAAGTTTGACTGACAAGGGAGAAAGAGATAATCCAAAAAGAGGGAACTGAATTGTTTGGGAGCTTAGAAGCATTAGACAGAATCTTGTGCTCAAGGAATGCAGTGAGTTCAGTGTAGCAATAGAGCAGTAGTTTAATGCAGTGCTTGTGGTAGCTTGTCTCCAGGATGGATGCCACCAATTACTTGCCTAATTTATGGACATGCCATTCTTCTGTCAAAAGATGAAGTCTTTTCTTTCCTTCTCTTCAGTCTATGCTGGACTTAGTGACTTGATTGACCAATAGAACGAGGCAGAAGTGACACTCTGAGTGTTCTGAGGGTACGTCATCATCTTGCAGCTTCCGCCTGGGTCTCCATTGCTGTTGCTATTGCACTTGTTTCTATTGATTCTATCGGTCTATTATTTCTATAGAGCAAGACCTGCACAAAAGTGGCCCTCAATAAATATTTGTTGAAGTGGTACCTACTGCAGAGACTGGAGAAGTAAAACAGGAGGTTTGATCCAAGTTTGCATGTTTGTGAAAGGCATTAATCTTAAGGACCAGGAACCTGGGAGTGAGCAGTCATGAGGAAGAATTTAAATGATTGATGTGATGGTCCAGGCTGGTTGTAGAAAGAAGCAAGGCCTCCAGGGGCCCAGCAGGCTGGCATAAAGTGGAGGGCACTGGGAAATCTGGTCTGCATGCAGGCAAGAAGAAGCTACAGAGGGAGAGAAGGGCAGAGAGTTGGAAGGACAGGAGGCTGTGGTTGTGAAGAATACTGGGTTGAAGGAGAGAGCTCAGAGACCCCAACAAGGAACAGGTGAGTGGGGCCTCTGGAAACTTTCTCAAAACTAATAAACTAATGAGTATATCCTTCCCTGTCCCCATTTCTCCCTATCTGTCATTCTCTCCCTTTTGCTCCCTCCGTTTCTTATTTTTCTTTGATAACTTTATTATTGTGAAATAAAACACAAACACAGAAAAGTGCTCAAAACATAAATCCATGACTCGATGAATTATCTCAAAGCAAAAACCTATGTAACCAGCACCCAGGTCAAGAATTAGATCATTACCAGCATCCTAGAAGCCCCTCCTGTCCCCTCTCAACCCACTCCCTTCTCCCTCCCCAGAGGTAACAGCCCTTCGGGCTTTAACAGGTTCCTGGTTTCTTTCTAGTTTCTCTTTCCTGTTTTCCTTCCTCTGCATGTCCCTATTATCTCTTCTGTCCTACTTTCACTAGACTCTTTGAATCTCTTCTCAGGACTTCTGTATTACTCAGGGGTCTCCAGAGAAACAGAACCAACAGGATATAGATATAGATATAGATATAGATATAGATATAGATATAGATATAGATATAGATATAGATATAGATATAGATATAGATATAGATATAGATATAGATATAGATATAGATATAGATATATACAGAGGGTAGATGATAGATAGATAGATAGATAGATAGATAGATAGATAGATAGATAGATAAGGAATTGGCTCACGTGATTTTGGAGGCTGAGAAGTCCCAGGATCTGCTATTGAAAAACTGGAGACCTAGCCAATGGTTACAGAAGATTGATGTCTTAGTTCAGGCAGTCAGGCAGAGATAGAGAGAAAATTCTCCCTTATTCTGAATTTTTGTTCTATTCAGGCCTCCAATAGATTAGATGAGGCCCATCCCTATTGGGGAGGGCCATCTGCTTTACTCAGTCTACTAACTCAAATGTTAATCTCATCCAGAACACCCTCACAGACACACCCAAAAAAATGTTTAACCAAATATCTGGGTACCCTGTGGCCCAGTCAAGTTGACACATAAAATTAACCATCAAACCCACCTCTTTTACTGCCACCACTATCCCCTCTGAATTGGTCACCAAATAGGATGGAGAGTTTAATACCAAGAAATAAAACTCTACATCTCTTGTTCTAATTTTAAAGGCTAATGAGATAAACAGATTTTATCTTTCTTTTTAGAAGACCAAATGCCTAAATAAAGCTGCTTTTTGTATACAACTCTGATTATCTTCTCTTTCTGGGAATCATGTTTCTGCACGTCTGGCCCACCCAGACCTTGTGTTCATCGTGTGCACATGGCCACCTCTGCCAAGGTCTGGGTCTCCAGCTTTGGCCAGAACTCTCAGTTGAACCTGGCAAGCATGGAATTCCTAAAATCCTGTAATTAGTTTTGCATTATTTTTCATGGGAAAGAACAAGCCACTAACAGTTTAGTTATCTTTTGTTTAGTTATCAGTTTTAAAGACAGTGATTCTTTTCTCTTCAAGTATTTAATCTATTCACAGATAAGAAACCTGAAGCAAAAATGTTATAATTTTCTCACAATCACTGAGCCAATTGATGATAAAGCCAGTCTATTGCCTATTTCACCCAAGCCACAAGTCTGGGTATCTGAGGGGTTCCTCCTTACTGGTCTGCCGGCTCCACTGCCGATAATCTATTCTTGATACCATGACCAGAGTGGCTGTTTTATACATAAATCTAATCATTTCACATCCCTACTCAAAATCCTCCAACGGCTTTCTGTATCACTTGGGATGAAATCTAAAATCCTTACCACAGTCTACGAGGCCCTGTGTGATCTGACCCTGCCTTCCCCTTAGATGTCATCTTCTACCTTTTTCCCCCACATACATTCCATCTGACGACTCCTAACTTTCTGCCAATCTATAAATACACACCAAGATAGTCCGTGCCTTAGGGCTATTGTACCTGCTACCCTAAGAAAGTGTTCAGTCTTGAGAACAGAGCTTTGTTTTAAAGCCTTGTATCACATAATTATTTACTACAGGTAAAAACTAGAAGAAACCCAGCTGTCCAGCATTAGGACAATACAATGGAATATTGATGAATCATTAAATTTAATGTCACAAAAATGTAGAAATAGCTAAAGCAATGAATTTACCCTCAGAATGATCACAATCTAGTGGATGATACAAGTTAATAAACAACTAGTATAGTGTGATAAATAACTATAAAATAATTTATAGTATAGACACAGAGGAGAAGAACTTATATGTATAGCAACACCAGAGTTGGGCTTTAAAGGTTGAGTAGGAGTTTGCTATGCATATAGGGAAGCAGCACTATCATAACATCAGAAGAAACAGCAAGTACAACGGCCTGGGGGCCTAAAACAGCATAGTATTTTCAGGGAGCAATACTTCCATTTGCTAGAGCACTGGGTGCAAAGAGGGAGTGGGGACCTGGAGCACTGAGTGGCTCTTTTTGGAAGGAGCCTCCTGAAGGCTAAAACAAGTATCCACAGATGGATCAGGGCAAAAATTTGGCCAGGAGACAAAGGGGTAGAAATCTGCTCCAAAACCAGACCACACATGATTAATCAGGCATGAGTAGCTCTGCTTCCAAGAAAGCCTCAGGCCTGTAGCCATCTTCACACATGTTGGAATATTGGAATTGTTGCTTTTGTTTCCCCTTAAAGTTTCCATCCCTCTGCTGCAAGTACCTATCTGATCTTGCATTTTGTCTCCTTTTGCATTAGAATCTTTAACATATTAATCATAGGTATTTTAGATTTCCTGTCTGATAATTCCAACGTCTTCATCATATCTGAGTCTGCTTCTTATGATTGCTTTGTCTCTTCAGACTGTTTTTTCTTATCTTTTCTATGCTTTGTAACTGTTGAAAACTAGATATGTTAGATAAGAAAATGGGTACTGAGATAAATATTTTTATGCTTGGAGATGATGCCCTTCTGTCTGCTTTAGTGTAGGGGTTTGTCTTCCTCTAGCCAGGAGTTGGGCTGGGTTTGAAGTTTGTCATTGCTATGGTTACTCTCAGCGTGCCATATGTTTCAAATTCCTCTAGCAATGTTTTGTGTATAGGATGTGGGTTAATTTGTGGGGAGGTTTGTCTCACTGTCTGCTCCCTGTGTAGCATCAGGTCACCTGCCTGGCTTTGGGTCTCCACAGAGAGAGCTATAGCTCTCCCAGCTGCACTCCCCTGTTCTCTTTATTCCACTATAAACTTTACTCGATGCTTGTTAGCATGGTGGTGGGGGCTTGGCCATTCTCTGTTGTTCTGATTAAGCCTCCATTTGGGGCTGGCACCAGTCCCAGGGGTGTGGCCTTCACAAATGTTCCTGGCCTTCCTCCAGATGTAGTGAGCCTAGCACTTTCTCTTGCCCTTCTCCCAGGGACTGAGCTCTTTGTTATTTTTCTGTTCCCTGCCCCTAGCTACAATGGGTTGCCTCCTGTGCCCTCGGACTATAGTTTTTCTTGTTCTACCTTGCTACAGACTGACTTTTTTCCTTAGAGAAGGTGAGGTAGATGGGTCTGGGTGGAATTTCAGCAGTAGCTGCTGTCCCTCCCTCAGCCAACACCATGGGGGTGGAATTCTCTGGATCCTCCCCATTTTTCCCATGAGCACAGGGTGGAATTCTTGGAGAAAAACCTCCTGGTGTAAACCTCCCTATGTCCGTGGTTCCTAGGGACGTCCCATTTGCACACTAGCCTGCACTAAGTTTTAGCAATTTATAAACAATTTCTAGCTGAATCTTCTTACCCACTTACGTGGGTAAGCAAATGCTATTTCTTCCTACAGACATCCAAATCTTTCCAGATTTCAGGTTAGTTGTTTGCCCTGCAAACTCAGTTTTCTGAGGGATTCAAGAAAAGCAATTAATTTTCAGTGTGTCTGGATTTTTTCTTTTGCAAGGGTGGGAGCAATGCTCTTTCCAGCCCTCTGCATCTCTGAGCTCAGTCGCTGGTATATCTGATTAGAGTCTTCCTTCAATTGTTCCCTGTGTCCAGGGATTTGGTTCAGTAACAAGTGATTCTGTGTTTCACACTTCTCTTTTGCCAAAACCTCTACCTGGAATTTCTACCTGCCTCCCTCAAATAGCCTAACCCATGTGATGGCAGTTTTGCAGGATGCTACATGCTGTCAATATACCATAGATACTGCTGGGGCACAAAAGTAATGCCTTACCAGATTTCTCCAAGCATCGGAAATCAGCTCTTAAAATGTCAACCATCCCTTTGATGCACTGCAGCTCCCATGTGCAACATTATAACTTTCCTCTAAGGGAGGTGGAGGGCATGGGATTAGTGCTATTCTGTATCCACATAAGTCAATGAGGTATTTATTAAATACCTACTATGTACCAAGGGTGATTTTAAGCTCTGCAGAGGACTATGGAACATGACCCTTGTTCTTAAACTTTGGAACAAGAAAAGGCAATAATCCAGAACTCTGGTTACATAAGTTTTGTACATAATTTTCCATTGCTAAAGGGGTCCCTAAAACTGTCAAGCTCATGAGTGGGAAGACACTTAGTCCTATAAATGCAACCCAGTCCAGAGCCTCAGTATTCACAGTGGTAGATAAGCTGTCCCTCATTTGCTTCTGATATATCCCTTGACTTCCCAATTATTAATCCTTTTTAATGGCAATGACTACTTGGATTTTAGCATCCTTCATTAGACATAGTTTTGCCCTTAAACTAAAACCCATACTTCTCCATACATCCAGTTTCATTATTGCTATAATCTCTGTTTCTCTTTTTCATGACTTTTCTAGTTTCATCATCCCAGTGTAGCTGGCTATCATAAGGTAGCTGTCTACCATCTCTCAGTGGTACATGGGTGGTTGGCACCACTGAAGCCCAAGACACCCCTTTTCTTCTGTTCCCTCCCCTCAATGCCAGCCACAGAGTGACATTTGGAGGCCCAGGAAGCAAAGCAAGTGGAAGTGCTGAGGATGGAGCCACAGGTATTGGTGACATAGAAATGAAATACTATTATTGAGGGATAGGAAAAACAATCTCTGGGGACCTGGGCTCTTAGGCCAATAGTCTAGTACACAAAAACAAAGCCAGAACAGGGAGAGAAATAGGCAGTTAGAGGCATGGAATTTGGAATCATACCAACATGGGTTCCAATCCAGGCTCCCCAAGTGAGCCTACTGGGTAACCTTGAGTAAAAGACAACACTTCCAGGGCTCAGCCTCATAGGCTTGTGTGAAGATTACATGAGATGTTTTATACAAAGCACTTGGCACATCGTCTGGCCCATAAAACATACTCAATAAATCCAAACAGCTCTTATAATTGTAACTGATACTGTAAGTGGGCCTTGGCCACAATGGGACAGGAAGGAGCCCTGTTCCTAACAGAGTGAATCCACAGTTAGAGAAATGAGAGAAACACGATAAAATTCCTGCCAGCCGAGTGTTAAATATAGACTCTGGCTGAACCTAGATGTAGCAAGATGAGTCATTTCAACACCTGGTATTGTCTGTTTCTGGTCCATTTCCCTTGCCAGTGAAGAAACGAGGAGGGATACTACCATTTCCTGAAACTTCTACACCAGCCTCCATGCTAGGTACTTTTTACTTTCATTCTTCTTAGTTCACCAACCGCCTTTCACTCTACACGTCCCAACCTCCACAGCAGTAATGGAGAGATAGGACACTGGTATCATAAACTCCTTTTTGAATACTCAGTCAATCAACACTACTCCATGAGTGTATATTAATGTGAGAATCCTGCTGTGTGGCTGTAGACATTCCGCCTGCAAGAGTTCCTGTAATCTGCTCCCAGGACATTCTGCCTTAGGGTATTGCTATTGTGGTCACACACCAGCGTGATAAATAATCTGAACAAGCTTTCGCAGGTGCAATATTTATGGTTCAGTGTGAAGCAAAGAATAGTCAGAGGCAATGGGCAAAAACTAATTTACTATAATGTCACCCTGGATATACAGCAAATAGCTGTAAACAAGTATGTACAATATAATTAAAAATATGATAACATTATAAAATAGGATGATGGCTAGTTAGAGAGGAAGATCTATCAAGTAGGAATATGTGTATATCACTTGAAATATTGCCTCAATTACTTGAAGTCATCAGCTCAGGCTCCTCATCTCAAAAACAATCCTTACAAATGCAAGCTTCAAATGACAAGTGCTGTTTATTGCTGTACTTGGTTTCCTTTCATTCCATCTGTCCACAGGAATTTCCCTTCCGTGTCTATTGAACAAAGAGCTGCGAGACAAGAATAATACTCAAAGTCTTGAACTCTACTCTGTCTCATTCCTGACACCTCGATGGATCTTAGCATGAGAGCTGAGCTGGAGAAAGCATCCTTAAATCCCTCAGAGTAATACACCCAGGAATACTCAGGCACAAAAGCAAGTGGAATGGTTCATTAATAAACAAAATTAATTTACGTCTGCCATTCCAACAGGTGAGCCAATTCTCTGGTTGCAAAGTAGCTCAGACAATCACCAGGTAATGTGAAAACCCGTGGCTTCCTTGGGATCCCACAAGAGAGACAGTGTGGTTCCCTACTGCCTGTTGCTGTGTAGTTTCCAGCTCTGAAACTCTTCTCAATAAGAGTGTGTACTCTTACAAAATTGACCTAACTCAACATTGACTCAACACTCATCTCTAGTTCTGAACCATTCTCCTCAAGCGACTCCTTGTGTTTAACTCCTGGTTCCTTCTAGCTACGAAACGTTCTCTTTTCCCACTTCCATCACGGCCTCAACACTCAGCCCTTAGCTCACTTTTTCTTGCTATGATCAGGATTCTTCTCACTCACCGTTTTTCATTATCTGAAGCAGCTTGAGGAACCACTCCTACTTGATTAATTCAACATCTAGCACTTTCCATCATTCATTTCTGTCATGCTCATCTTCCCAAAAGGTTTGCCTTGCCCTGGGTCTGCCAATAAAGACCAGGCACCCACTGCCTCCTGGTTTGCTTGGTTTCTGAAACCTCCCTTATATTATGTCCTGGTCCACCTAGACCCAATCCAGTTTCCTGCTAGTGTCCTAACTATATGCATAGTCTGAATTAATGTGAAAAGTATTTTCATTGTCCTCATCATGACTTACCTGGAATGTTCTTTCTCTTTCTTTTCACTCATTCAAATGTTACCCACATTCCATGTTCCAATTCAAGTTCACCACTTCCATGAAGCTTCCCTCACTTTTCTCTCCTCAATTAAGCTCTTGTTTTAATTATAGTCAGTAGCAACAAGATCTAAAACAATTATTTATAATTGCTTTATATCTCCCCACAAGATTTAGGATTTCTTGAGAATAAAGATTACATTTCATAACATTTACACTCTTTAGCACCTAATATAAGTGTAGGCCTATAGTAGACAATAAATTATTTTGATTGGGAAGTGGGAAGAACGTTTGGCAATTATAGGATGGATATTTGGAGGCCACATAAAAAGAACTTTCTGGCAATAAGTATTGGGCCAAAAAAAAAAGAATGAATCTATCAATTAGGGTCCAGTCCAGGGGCCACCAAGTATGGACATCTTGTTAACTAACCCCCAGCTTTGGACTGAGGTCTGAAGTATTGACCATAGGAGGAAGGAAGAAATGATGCATATGGTAGTCAGGCAGAGCAGATAAAAAGAATAAGAGCTAACACTCAGTGCATAATACATGAAGGGCACAGTTCAGGACACTTTACATGTATTAACTTATTTAATCTTCATGACAATCTTTTGAGGTTCATTACTCCACTTTTTAGATGAAGAAACTGAGGCACTGGGAGGAGAGGCCACTTGCCTAAGGTCACCTAGCTATTAAGTGGCTACATTGCTTCTCGGTGTAAATATAATCAGTGCCCTAGAGAAGAGAACTGGACAAAAGAACATAAAATATATTCAAAGGAAGGATTCAAGAAAAACCTTGAGAAACAAAAGATTTGAATTATATATTGAAAGTACACACTGTGTCCCTGGAAAAACTTGACATAGAGTCAATACTACTAAGACAATAATGTTACTAGGCTTCAAAGATAAAGAAAGAAGGTAAAAGCAAAGACAAGCAAAAACATAAACAAATTTCTCCTATAAAGAGAAAAAAATCAGCTAGCCTCCTGTCATCTATACCAACATTCATCACTGGAAAACACTTGAGCAATATCAACAGAGTGTAATTTAAGAATTTCATATCCAGCCAAACTGTCACTCAAGTATAAAAACACAAACACCTTTGGTCCCACAAGAGCTTAAGTAACATATTCCCCAAGAGCCTGTCTTGAACAAGCTACCAAAGAATAAACTTCAGCCAAGAAATGAATACATAATGATGAAATTTTGGCAAAACTGCTGGAGTTAAGCATCGAATCCAATTTCCCGCAGGACTAAACACAAAACAACTGAAAATGTTATAAACAATGACAACTTAGAAATTATATAATTAATTAAAAATAAAAGTAAAATGGAGTAATAAGTTAAAAGGTAATGTTGGTGTCCTGGTTTCTTCATCTTTTATGATTGGGGATCAAAAGATATTCTTTAAAACTGATCAGTTAAGAATGTTTTAATTTAAAACAAATAACAAAGTCAGAAAAAAACGAACTCCATACTTGTTCCCCCTCTTTTTTTGTTAGTGCTGTCAAATCGATTCCAATTCAACCCGTGTACAGCAGAGCAGAACCCTGCCCAGTCTTTTTGCACCATCCTCTCACCTTCCAGCGCTGTATCAGACAAGGCTCCACTGCTCTTCCAAGAGATTTTGCGGCCAATTTTTTCAGAAGTGGGTCACTAGGTCCTTCTTCCTAGTCTGTCTTAGTCTGGAAGCTCTGCTGAAACCTGTCCACTGTGGGTGACCCTGCTGGTTTGAAGTACCGGTGTCATAGCTTACAGCATCACGGCAATAAGAAGCAGCCACAGTATGACAACCGACAGATGGGTGATGTGGTTCCCTGACTGGGAAATGAACCTGGTCCATGACAGCAAGAGTGCCGAATCTTAACCACCAGACCACCAGGGCTGGCTACTTGCCCTTTAAGGTTAGGCTAATGAGGTTTGTTCAGTACTTTCCTGTTGGCATAAAGCAAGATGTATTGAGACCAATTCCAAATGTAAAGAGGCTCTATCTGCATATGTGATGCAGGAGCTAAATGGAGGGATGAGCTTGTACCATCTATTCCAGGGGCATTCTAGGGACACTTCTTACTGATTCTTATTGAAGCTGGAAGACAGAAATAGAAATCCCCTCACCTTTAAAGCTATGGGTTACGTGAGGTGTAGCAGATAAAGCACAATCTCAAATAAGAGATAAAAACTACGTTAAAGATGCCAGAGATGGAGATGTAGCAAAATAATGAATGGAAGATGGGTTTAGAGAAATTTGAATAGAAGAGGAGCAATGGAAATAAGTACATACACAATTTAAGTACCAATTTAGGGATTAATAATTTTGCACCATTGCTCGAAACTTCCCATCCAGTGCCAAGAGCTACCTAATCACCTTTCAGTGATATTCTACCTGTGCTTCATGGTCCAATTTAATACAATTCCCTCCAAGAAGCTTTGATCAGCTCAACTGCAAAAGATCTGTACTGTCTCTGTATACCTAGGCTGTGCTTCTGTCTCTATACTGCCCAAACTCAAGAGCCCATTACTCTAATCCCTCTCTCGACAGTATCCTCTAATCCCTTAACCCTGTATTCACATGCTCCAACAACCCTGCAAATGGATTGAAGAAAGAGGTACAGATGCTGAGTATCCACTGTGGGGAATGAGAGAGGTAGCTGAACAGACATTCAAAAAGATGTGGAATGACATTCACACTTCAGCTGAGGTTAAAAGCAATACATTTTTAGACATAACAGGTGGGGTCGTATGTAACAGAAGTCCGCCCTTGAATCTAACAGGCTTTAGGATCCTATCTACCTGGCTTTGAAGTCTGGCTCTATCACTTCCTAGCTCTGTGGACATTTAAGCAAGTCATTTCATCTCCCTATTCATTTGTTCATATCTAAAACAGAGATCATAATAAACTGCTAAAGTTTTTTCTTTCTGAAATACAAATTCTCCTTTGACCTTGACTCTCTCTAGCTATAGTCCAATATCGCACTTTCTTCCTCTATAGTCCAGTTTTTGAAATAGCACTTTATTTCTGTTTCCATTTCTTTATCTCTCATTTACTCCATAAACAGCTACAACCCAAGGTCACTAATAGTCTGCTCAAATGTCATTTTTTCAGTGAGACCTTCTCTAAGCCCTCAATTTATAATGCCAACACGCTAGAATATAAAATAGCAACTGCTTCACTCCAGAGAACTCTCATCCCCCTTTTCTGATTTATTCGTCTCCATTGCGCTTACCAACGTCTAACATACCTTGCAATTCACTTATCTATTCTGACTACATCTGCATCCCTCATTGAGAACATGAGTTCCATGAGGGCTGGCATTTTTGTGTTTTGGTCAGCACCAACATCACTGATGTTAATAAATATTTGTCAAGTGAACAAATGAACATGTGCTATTCAGTCTTTAACTTATTTAACTTCTGAGACCTTTGATGCTGTTTTTGCTTCCTTTATCTTTTTATTACTCTCTCGTCCCTTAGCTTCTGTGACACCCTCTCCCAGGTTTTCATCATCACTTTGATGGCTACTTTCTCTCAATTTAGGTTGCCCCTTCCTTCACCCACATGTTAAGGATCAAGATACCTCCAGGGTTCCGTATTTTATCTCTTTCTCTTCTCTTTTTTTCCTTAATTTTGATGATATGTGAGGGACTGTTCTAGGAGATTTCTGTGCATTAACTCATATAATCCTCAACCTGAGAAATGGGTATTTACCATTAATATCTCACTTTATAGATGAAAAAATTGAGGCACAGAGAGGTTAATATATATCCCAAGGCTGTGAAGCGAGTAAGTGGTAGAGCAAAGATCACTCCTGGGCAGTGTGGGTTCAGAGACCTTGTAGCTCTCAACCTTTCGGTAATGCTGACCCTCCAGATATATTCTGAATGCTTCCATATCTGTATCTTTCAACCTGGACCACTCCCCTGAGCTCCAGACCACATGCAGACCTCGCCACATCCCAGAGGTACCTGGAACTCCATACAGTAAATGCTGAACTCATCATCTTTCCCCCAAAGCAAATCCAATGTTCCCGTCTTCCTCAATAGCAACCCCACCCGCGCAGCTGAGCATCCAAGCTACAATTCAGAAAATGAACCTAGAGACTCGCCATTCCTTCATATCCATCCAATCTAGCAATAATCAATGTTATATCTACCTTTTAACCATTCTAGATTCTGACCCCTTCTCATTGATGAGCACATGCACTGATCAGACTCTCTAACTCTTCACCGCCTTCAGTCCTGTCACTCATAAAGTCATTCTATACGCAGATGCCAAAGTGAACTTTCTAAAATGCACACATGATCACACTCTTCCAGTGGCCTTCCTTTATCAAACTCCTTAGTCCAGCACTCAAGGCCTTCTGTGATCTGGCTGCTGTCCATCACAATCTCTCTGCCCTCTCATCCTCCTGGGAGAGCTCCCTGACCCACCATCTCTGAGCAGGACAAGCTCTCTCCTTATATTTGGACATATCTGTGATTGAATTCATCTTCCTCACCTCTAGATCCCTAGAAACTAGCATGTGCCTGGTACACAGTAGATGTTTGTCCAATAAATGGTCACCTCTGCAGCAACTGCTCTATTTCCCATCCTCCCACTCGTATAAGGCATCTACCTTGGTAATCCCCATTTATTCTTCACAACTTAGGTACCGTCTCCAGGAAGCCTTCCCAAACTCACTCAGTCTCCCGACCTAAGCTTTACCACATTTTGTGCTCCTATAGCCCTCAGCATAGTTTTATTACAGAGCTTATTATCTGAGTGGTGATTGCTAGCTTGTTTTTCTGTCATCCACCCACACCCCTACTCTCCAGATCCATTATAATGAATTTTGCTGTGCATAAGATCGGTGGGCCTAAGGGAACCTTACAATGGACTCAATGAACAGTTTCCTAATGACATTATAAAATACGTTTGTAAGAAGTTCTATTTTTTGAGCAGAGCTATCTTCATGAGGATACTTTGGAGAAATGTCTTTCATTTATTAGTATCAGGAATAGCTTTGACGTTGCAGTGCAACTTGTTAATGAACCCAGTGAAAGTTGAAGCTAATCAGGCTCTCTCTTCCCGTGGGCCGTCTGGAAAGCGGACAGCCCGCTGCAGTGCCTGTGCAGAGCGCCATGGTTTGCCTTTATTGTTATAATAGCTATCATTTGCTCAAGTTTATAGAACCCTGTCTTCAATCTTAGTAATAATGATAAACATTTGTTGAGTGTTTACTGTTCATCAGGCTTTGTGTTAAGTAACTTAGGCTTGTGTGGTATTTAAAATAACCCACTGAATTAGTGTTTTAGCAGCAACAAGTTGCAGGCCACAAACTCAGCGGCACATAAGACAGAGCATTTCTTATTACTGTGTCTTCTCTGCTCCCCCAGGACTGTGTCTACGTTGGGAGGGGCTTACTTGGTATCAAAACATCAGCAGATGGCCTGGGCTGGGGCCTCTACTCCTGAGTGATTTCATCTGTCCTCACTGGTATCCCATTAAGGAGTGTCCGTTTCTATGTGATTTTCGGTCACTGATCCACACGCAAGGCTGTGTCAGGCCAGTCTGCCTAAGACCAGCTCTCCCAAGTCTACCCGAGTCTTGGCACCCCCTCAGGTTCTACCAAGAGATCCCTTTGTTTCCAGATCCCTTGAGCTTACAAGTATTCTCATTGCCTGCCACGAAGGGTTCAACTTGAGGGAACATAGGACATGAATACCCATCTGTTCTCAGTGTCTACTCTTCCCTTCCATCCTTCTCTTCACTCTTGCAGGGAATACGTTTGAGTCTTAATTTGGAGGGGAAGAAGGAGCTGATCATGAATGCTCATTTGATGTATCTGGTCCTCTCAGCCTAGGCTTTCGGGACTCAAAGCCAATAATTAATTGTTGATATTGCTGTGCCATCTATTCTCAGAGCAAATAGGTGAAGAATATTCTCACTGACTGTGTGGGGGGAGAGGACCCCAAGACCACCCCAAGCTTAATGATTTTCTAAGAGCACCAATAGTACTCAGCATATAGTGATAGCCACAGCTATGGTTTGTTGTAACGAGAGGATACATATAAAGCAAAAGGCCCCTGGGATGAAGTCCGGGGAAATCAGGAGCAAGCTTCCAAGAGTCCTTTTCCAGCGGAGTCACACAGGACCCCCCTCCCCAACAACAAGTCGTGACAAAGCATGTGAAGTGTTGTCCACCAAGGAAGCTCATTAGAGACTCAATGCTCAAAGTTTTTATTAGGGGTTGGTCATTGACCAAAATCCAGACTCCCAGACAGAAAGCGGGTGTTCAGCATAAACCACATTGTTTATATGAACAGTTTGGGCACAGTGAGCCACTCTTTTCGGTTAGAGTGGTGGGAACCTCCCCAAATCCAAGTTTCCAGATGACGGCCAAGGGCCAACCTTGTAAGCAGGCCTTTCAAAGTTCAGCAGTTAGGCCTGCAATGTTAGCTCTTTTCTGCACACCCACTAAATGGGGAAGGGCCAGGAGTCCAGGAACATGTAAGTCTGTGTGCGTTGGCGAAGGGGAGGCCAGGGGATAAGCCTCAGCTATATTTCAAAATGTCACCCTGCCACAGATTTGTTACTCCCAGTTTGTAGATAAGCAAACAAAAGCTAGGAGAAGTTAGGAACTGCTTTTAAACCAGTGAAGCTTAGGGTCGGCCCCGTGGCTTAGCAGTTAAGTGCGCACTCTCCGCTACTGGTGGCCCGGGTTTGGATCCCGGGTGGGCACCGACGCACTGCTTCTCCGGCCATGCTGCGGCTACGTCCCACATACAGCAACTAGAAGGATGTGCAACTATGACGTGCAGCTATCTACTGGGGCTTTGGGAAAAAAAAAGGGAGGAGGATTGGCAATAGATGTTAGCTCAGAGCCAGTCTTCCTCAGCAAAAAGAGGAGGATTAGTGTGGATGCTAGCTCAGGGCTGATCTTCCTCACAAAAAAAAAAAAAAAAAAACAGTGAAGCTTAGATGTAAATCTAGGCTTGTGTGAATCCAAAGTCCATATTCCTAACTGCTGACTGTTCCTGCCTCCATTTCACGTGCCTCATCTTATTTTTCCCCTATGTTCCATCCTGCATTAACTTTATTATCTTGTACTTGAATCATTTTCTTTAAATCACCTCCAATCTTTTTTGTAAAAAAATGGTAGAAAACACACTAAGTTACTTGACTATTCCTCTTAATTCTGACCCCCTACTCCCACCACCCATGAGCTCCTTGAAGGTGGAAGTTATCTTGCCCATCATCATCATTATGAGCATTTGTGAAAGGAAAGGATTCAAGATCAGAACACGGATGCCTTTGAAAGCAACTGACAACATGGAGGGGCATACCTGAAGGTTGCCAAGGCCTGGTGACAGCTGGTAACGTCTGGTGGTGCCACCTTCTCCACTTGACCCTGCTTCCAATTTAGTTCCTTCGACCCCAGTCCATCTTCTCATACACGGGGCTCAGCAAGACTGTCAGTGAGTCATCCATTTATTTGAGAGACCTGTTGTCCTTAAATGAGAGAACGATTCCAAACTTCTGCACATCAGTAGCTGGCTGCATCCAGGAAAGAGATTAAGGAGAGGAGAACCAGATAAAGAAGGAAGAGTTATGAAAAGGTTCCGACAAATAGTGAGCTGCCAATGATGGTTCCCCTGGCTTGACCTGGCGGCCGCCGCTCTTTGCCATCCTGTGTTTGTACACTGCACTGACAAGCGGCCATCGCCAGTCTCTGCATCTGAACCTGTGTCACATATTTGCACACAAGTATCACGCAGGGGCCCTGATTTCTCAGCGAAGAGAAACCGGGAGCAAAGGTTTACCTTCACAAACTGTAGGCAGTCACACACAATGACAAGTTACTTGAGGAATATATAATCAGTAGATTTAAAGGAAACATCAGTAATGTATGTAACATGCACCCTGGAGAGGGAGCAAATTGTTAGCTGGAGAATTTTGTTTTTAATTAAACAGGTAATGTATGCCTGCGTTTAGTCCTATAAATGAAAATGTATTCACCACAGAGACATGAATCCTATTAGGCCCTCCTGTACATAAACTGTGTGGGTGATTACCACTGATTACTGTACTATTAGAGACCTGTGCCTGGAGTGGCTTGATTGTCGCCTGCCTGGCTCCTGAAAGGGCTCCCATGTGCTTTGCCTGGATTGTGAGGAATCAGCAGGGCTTCAGATTGCCTGGCAATTCAATTGTGGGTTTGAGTAGTTGCAGTGTGGGATGCAAATGCACACTGTCTTTATGCAGGCCAGAGAAAGGAAAAGAGGTTCGTGTGGGAGAAGGCGGCATCAAAGAGGCTTCACGACCTTCTGATCTTGAGCACAGAGCCTGTGTGCAGACCCACCCTGGCAAGTACCTGCTCATATCACTGAATGGACTCAGACTGTGGTCACTTTTATTTTGTATTATTTATAAAAATCACTCCTGCAGCATAAGATGTTCACTATGGACATTTGTATCTCATTTTGGAAATCACAAATGGAGAGAGACCAGTGAAGTAAACTGAGCTCACCAGACTTGCCCCACCATGCCTCTCCTTCCTGACCTGCAGACAGGCTCTGCACGCTGCTTCTAACCATGTCACGTCCAGCCAACTCATTCACTCTTTCTTTGTTTTCCTCTGGCTCTCCAGTCCTTACTTTTCCTTCCATCAAAAACACTTGTACAACACAAAAGGCCACACATTCATATGAAATATCCAGAATAGGAAAATCCATAGTGTCATAGTCAACTCAGGCTGCTATAACAGAATACCATAGACTGGGGGGCTTAGACAACAAACATTTGTTTCTCACGGTTCTGGAGGCTGGGAAGCCCAAGATCAAGGCACTGGCAGATTCAGGGTCTGGAGAGAACCCATTTCCTAGCTTACAGATAGCTGCCTTCTCATTGTGTCTTCACATGGCCAAGAGAGCAGACAGCTCTAATCTCTGTCTTTTCTTATAAGGACACTAATCCCAACATGGGAGGCCCACTCTCATGAACTCATCTAAACTTAAACATCCCAAAGGCCTCACCTCCCAATACCATCCCGTTGGGGGTTAGAGTTTCAACATATAAATTTTGGGGGGACACAAAAAAGCAGTCCACAACACACAGAGACAGAAACAAATTAATTATTGCTAGGGGCTGGAGGGGAAAATGGGGAGGGACACCTTAATGTGTAAAGAGTTTCCTTCTGGGAAAATGAAAATATTCTGGAACTAGTTATTGGTAATAGTTGCACAACATTGTGAACATACTTAATGCCATTAAGTTGTATGCTTTAAAATAACTAAAATACACTCATGTGCCACATAATGATGTTTCGGTCAACGACGGACCGCACATACAACAGTGGTCCCATAAGATTCGTACCATATAGCCTAGGTGTGTAGTAGGCTATACCATCTAGGTGTGTGTAAGTACACTCTATGATGTTCGCATAGCAACGATATCACCTAATGGTGCACTTCTCAGAACATATCCCCATCATTAAGCAACACATGACTGTAGTAAATTTTATGTGTACTTTATCACCACCACCCCTACAACAACAAAAACATTTGTCCTAATATGAGGTTAGTTTATATGATAAAAACAATTAGAATTTAGCTGTGAACAGTTGATAATTCCATGCTTTTAATCATGTTCTTCAAAGCCTGAAGCTAAATGAATAATTAGTGGTGGGAATTTCACCAACTATAACAGGCATTAGAATAGATAGTCCAGAGTATCTCTTGTCTTTGGCCCTCAATGTGACAGTACCCCTGTGGAGTGTTTGCTATTTGGTTTACATATAAATTGTGTGAGAATGTTTTCTCTCTCTCAGGTTTCTGGGTTGGTAGGAAGGGCATTTTTATGGAAAATTGTTGCTGGTTAATTCAACAAACTCAGAGTCTTAGCAGGCCCTGTCCTTTCTCTCTGAATTACTAAATCAAGGGTCTGTCTCCAGCCAGCCGGCAACACCTACTCTGCCTCCTTTGGACTGAAACGTACCCCTTTATACACAAATGCCTGCTCCCTTCTCCCTCTCCGTAGTCTCATTCCTACCCAACCAGCCCCATCTCTACCTACACCTCCCTTCCCAACCTGTCAGAGCATAATTCTCAAATTGTTAAAAACATAATTTTCATACAAATAGATAATGACTACATGTCAGAGTTTTATTTAACTCTTTACTGAGGAAACCAGCAGAATGACAGAACTGATTTGATGGACTATGAGAAACTAGGATTTCTTTTCCCCAATCCACGGGGAAAAGAAGGCTAATGTAAGATTGCCAAGTTAGAGGCAAAACTAGTTAATATCCTATAGGGCAATAAAACTTTTGGGGTTATCTTCTTTTCCAAGCAGAAAAAAAGAAAATCATCATACCTCACCAGTTTTCTACAAATTTGCCTCTAACTTTACAGGACAGTTTAATGTCTGGGCCTGAATCCATTGTTGGTCAAACCCAGTTATAATCATCAGAGTCGAATGACCCTCTTGTGCACATATTAGAAAATGCTCTAACATGGCATTAAAAGGTCATGCTAACTAGAAGGCTGTGCAGCTATGACATACAACTATCTACTGGGGCTCTGGGGGGAAAATAAATAAATAAATAAAATCTTTAAAAAAAAAAAAAAAAGGTCATGCTATCATCTGTTTTGCCTTATTTCCAAGTTTTGCATTTTCTTTAAACAAAGCTTTACTAGATTTTTTTTTTGTTTTCCATGTGCCAACCTGGCTCAGCTACAGTCTCCAGTTATTCAGTCATACACTATTCTAGGTGTTGTTAACAAGTTGACTTTAAGTAATGGAGATTATTTTGGATAATTTAGGTGGGCCTGATTCAATCCATTGGAAGGCTTTAAAAGCAAGGCTGGGGCTTCCACAGGAGAGGAAAAACTCCTCTTGTAAATAGCAGCTTCATCCTGTCCACGATCTTCCCTTCCTGATGGCATGCCGGGTGGATTTTGGACTTAGCCAGCCCTCACAATCACATAAGCCAATTTGTTGTAATAAATAAATTAATATATATCCTCCCTACTGGTTATGTTTCTCTGCTTAAACCCTGACTGAAACACTCTTTTTTGTGATATAAATCCATTGTTCTTCTAAGAGCAAACTCCCACCTTCACAAAGTAGAACCAAGTATCTTCCAAGAAGTAGGTACTCCTTAAATGCCCGATGGCTCACACCATCCAAGAAATATCCTCTACTACCAAGTTCCAACAGATGGGTCAGCTGTTCCTTAATGTACAAAAGATGACTGAATGAGAAACGGACTTATATTGTCTAGAGGAAAGAATAATGACTCATCTGTCCTCGAATAATAAGAGGGACTGAAAGACTCCTCATTGACCAAACTTTAGTGAGGCTCCTCTAAGCCCTCTTTTTGACTAGGCTTAATCCTTGGCCTGGTGAGCCCAGTTTTATCAAAGAATCCTTCTAAGCCAGGTTTTTGAGAATCCCCCACCCTTGATATCCATTCAAGCTCCTCTTCCTCCACCCTTGATATCTAATCAAGTTCCTGTGAACAATTTTTCATCCGCTCCCTCACCCAGCCCATTGGCTATAAACCCCCATTTGCCCTGTTGTCTTTGGAGTTGAGTTCAGTCTCTCTCTCCTATTGCAGTAGTCGTGAATAAAGTCTTTGCCATTTTAAACAAGTGTCAGAATGATTTCCCTTTAACAGTACTCGAAAATATCTGCTCTTATCTGTCTCCATGAAGTCTCCTTTATCTGTCCATCAGAACAAGAGGTGTGACTTTCTCTGGCATTGCTACCATGTTGGGAGAAGAGGGCACATTCCTTAATAATGGCCACAATAGCATGTATCGAATGTTCATTTTTCCTCTGCCCTAAGTACTTTTCAAGGATTATCTCCTTGCCCCATACTTCTGCCCAGACTTTTAGTAGTCCCTGCCTGCAACTTACACCATGAGCTAAATATCCTCATTTTGTTTGTCTATTGTTATTGATACTCAGGGAATACACCACATTTTCTGGCTGGCATTGTCAGCAAAGTCAATATCCATGCCCACGGTGTCACAATACTTGGTTTCCTCACCTTGAAGTGGGTGAAGTTTGTCTTTGGTCCTTTCAGCCATACTAGCAGGCCTCTGTCCCCTATTCTAAGTATCATTCTTCCCAGGAATCTCAAGCCTTCTGGATCTCACTGCTGTTAAACTCCAACTAAAGGCTCTATTCTATATCTGCATCTACCTGAGTGTGAATCTCAACTCCAGAGGTTTGCATTTGAAACCACTTCTTTCACTGAGGGTGTTAAGGCTTGGTTTTCTTCTTTATGAATCCCAGGTACCAGATGCGAGGTTTAGGGGAGGTATAATTTTAAAGGTAGAAGAGGAAGACTTTGCCAGGACATTTGAAAGCCCACTCTATATAGGTAACCCTTTCTCCAAAGGCTGACATCCCTAAAGAGCATAGAAGTCATAAATGGACAAGTCAAGGTATGAACATATTTGGAAAAATGGAGTCACTGCGTACTGTGGAGAAGTGGTTAGGTCTGGACAAGAATTGATTTATGCTAAACCTTTTACCCCTAGAACTAGCCTGATGCCATGGCCTTGGTCCGTGACACATCAGCCTGAGCCCAGCTGACTTGAAAAAAGAAATGGATCCAGAGAGGCAAAAGCCTTTCTGTCACTTTCCTATACTCTAACGGTCTCTGGGCAAATGACCATAGAGACGCTCAGGGTCCTGATGATGATAACTGCAGCCAAGTGCTAAGAGGAGATCCCAAGCCCCACATGCCAACACCTGGCAGAGGCCATCTGTAAACCAAGCAGAAGGTCAAATGGAAATATCATTTAAACCCACACCTGTAATTACCATCAACAACAGCAGTGCCTCTTGCTCACCAGATAGAGCCCTCCATCCTGGATTGAAGAGCTCAGTAAAGAGTCCAAGATGAAGAAGTAGTTGCCAGCAGGTCCTCCCAGAAAGCTTTTCTTCCTGGGGCTGGAATGGCTCCCAGCAGTACAACTATAGCTGTGCAGCCTGCTTTCTAACAAAGGCTGCTGAGGAAGACAGCAAGCCAGGTGGGCCTGTCCAACCCACTTAGCCCAGGTGGGACAGGCCCCGGGCATGTCAAGGTTCTGTAATTAACCATTCACTGCTGCCTTCCACAAACTAAAGCTGTAATTTCCCAAGACTATCCAAGGTGACACAGGCTCCTCTTCTAAAGGCATTAATTAGGAACATCTCATTCCCTGTGGCAGGGGTGGAGCAGATCTTTCCAATTGGAGTGTGTATTTATTTAGAGCTATTACCACATAATATTTACAAGATACTTAACATGCATTAATTACCCTGTAATGAACTCTATGGCTATAATATCAATGTTCTGTCAGGACTGTAAAATACTCCCCCCCACACACACACAAACACACTTTTTATCACCTTAGGGAAAAAAAAGAAAAATTAAAATTAATTGCATGCCCATTAAATGCTTATTTTTAATAGAAAACTTGCAAATGATGTGAAAATGCAAAACAGGGTACAGAGTAAATCAAAAGCAGATAACACACACTTCTAGACACACTCTACTGTTTTTATGAGCATGTTTTACAATCCATTCATTATGCTGTCTGTCCTTTTGAAAGCTGGTTATTATATTGCTCATACAAAGAAACATGTGAATGGCTGTTCAGCAAGCCATGAAAATCAGGACAAAACTGAACATTTCTGCTGCTCTCTGAATCCGCCTCCCTCAAATCTCTGCCTGGAGGATTCTTACAGGAGGCTCATCCCTGTAACACCCACTCAAAGCCGTGTATAAGGGAGAGAAAGGGGGAGATTTGCCATAGTAGTCTATGATTCAAGACGGTGCTTATTTAAAGCATGGCCAACAGCCATGCTATTTCTTCAGGTGGCGGCAGTTTGAAGGCAAAGAGATGAGCTAAGGAGATCAGGATTGTGCAGAATGATTTGACTCTTAAAAGCCCAAGCCACCCCCTACAATTTCTCCCCAAATATAAGTCATCTTTGTGTTACCCGGGACAAATCACCATGCAGGCTCTTTCAATCCCAGGAGCACCCTAACTCACCAAGCAGAGTTTAACTGATTTAATTTTCAGAAAAATCTTCTTAACTTAAACCAAAATCTTGTCTCTCTATAAACTTCACTCATGTTCTAATGTTGACCTCTGGGCCCACAGTCATAAAAGACTATACTTCCTCTTTTACTTGACCACATTTTAAGTATTTGGTAACAGGTATCTAATGCCTGAGAGAGTTTAACATTTTTTGGTGATGTGAAGAATGTCTTTAGAGGTCATGCACCAAGCAAGTCTATTTATATGTTTATCTATGGATAAATACAGAAACCCTAGGTTCCAGACCATGGTCTTCCCATGGTTGTTCATAGTGGCCCTGCTTTGCTGGGAGCCCCACTACCTACCCAAAAGATAGAAGTTTCTATCTCCCTTTCAGGAGAAAGGGCCCTTCAGTTCTTGGTTTGCTTCTCAGTGGTAGTCACCTGCCTGGAGTCGATCCAGTGCATTTGTGCAGTTCCTAATTACAGTTTCCAGTTTTATGATAAATGCAGGGAGCTTCTTTTATAGAGCTTACAACTCATGACAAGCATGCAATAAAAGTATGAAATGAACATCTTATTCCAAGAGGAGGATTACAGACAAGAGGACTAGTTGACATGAATACATGCTGGAAACGATCCAGACAAGAGGAAAATTGAATACATTTCCTAGGTAATGCCCAAACATTGCTTATTTTATGCTACTGAAAAATGTGAAAATTATATATTAAATTGTCTCTTACTCACACAAAGAAATACTATGGCATAGTATTGACATCTCTTTGGGTTGCATTTCCTGGAGCATGAAATTGAGATCATTCATTCAACAAACATGTATTGACATCCACTTTGTGCCAGATACTATGTTAGATGCTGGGGACAGGACAGCTGTGGACACTGCCCTGGAGGTATTCATGAAAGACACAGATATATGACAATGATTATAATGTGTTGTCTGCTGCAATCAAGCCACTTCTGATTTGTCACAAAACCACAGAAGGGAGAATAACCCATGATTGAAATTTAGGGGCATGTGAGCAAGAAGAGGAAGAGGAGGCTGATAAGTTGTTTGAGTTTATGTCATGCAAGGCCTTGGATGCCTCACTTTTAGCAAGTTTGGGGGTTATTCTGAAGGAGATACGGAACAACTGGAAATTTTTGAGCTGGAAAAATTGAAATTATTTTTTTGTGATAGGAATAGAAGCTGTGTGTCAGTTATAGAAGACAGAGTGGCAAGGTGACTCAGGAAGCTGAGGGGTTATTCAGTAGTCTCAGAAGGCACTGAGAAAGACCTGAGTGCCAAGTGGAAATGGAGAAAGAGGAGACAGAGGCAAGAGATAATTAGGTAGTAGAGTCATAAGAGTCTGGAGAATTGGTGGATGGGGCAGAATGAGGGAGAAGGGGGAATTCAGACAGATGCCTAGAGGTCTTGCTTGGGCAATTTGGTGAATGAAACCACCATTAACTAAGATACATTGTGGATTCATTATGGGTTCAACATTTTTAATAGTGGACATATTGAATTTTTGGTGCCTATGGAATATATATGTGAAGAATTTAGAAAAAGCAGTTCTGAAGTTCAAGAGAGAGGTAGGTGATAATCGAAAGCATGGAAGTAAACAAGATGACTCAGAGAGACTGACAGTTTGAAACATATCGATCTCATTTAAAACTTAGGGATGGATAGAAAAGAATGAACCCAAAAACAAGACTGAGAAGGCAACATCCCAGGTGTAGTAGGAGAAATCAGAAGATTTCGGTGTGGCAAGGAAGGTGGAGCTATTCAACAAGGAGGGCCAAATGCCTGCAGCCCTGCCAAGATCCACATGTGACCACTTTCCACATCTCACCCCTGAGAGCAATTTAGATCTACCGATTTTCCTTTACTGAAGTCCAACTTCGCTTGGGCCAGAATTGGCCTGGCGTCTTTTGGGCCTGTTACTTTGCCTCTGAGCTTTGGTCTTCTGCCAAAACCTTAGTAAAGACATCTGCAGAATCTTCCACAATAAAGCCTTTACTTCCCAAGCTGCACTGGATCTTCCTATTTCCCATCAAGGCCCACCCAGCAGTCCCCTATGGTAAGCCAGTGGTTCTCAAAGTGTGGTCCCAGGACCAGCAGCTTCTGTGTCTCTAATTGGAAATACCAATCCTTGGGCCCCACCCCAGACCTACTGAATCAGAAACTCTGGGGGTGGGGAGCAGCAATCCATGTTTTAACAAGCCCTCCAGGTGCTTTTGATGCCCACTCAAGTTTGAGAGCCGCAAGATAAGCTGATGGCTGTATCCTTCTAAACATCACAGATTCCCTGAAAAATGTACTAAGATTCCTGTCTTTGATAATGGATAGATGGAGTCTGAAATGAAAAGGAGTCTGATGTTTTCTTCTTAAATTACAATATATTTCAATCCTAGATGATATCTGGAGTCTAATCTATACGATGAATATTTCCAAGTCTTTGGGTCTTTATTATTAGTTAAATGGAGGAAAATTGGCAGAAGGTAGAGTGATTGGCTGTTCAATTATCAGTCATCAATAACTAAACGCCAAACTCATGTAAAGGGAATCTTTTTCTTCATCTTTTGACAATATCATGGCTATAATAGGCTTTAATATTTCTATATTTTACACTAAGTCACATAATGTATATTTCTTTGAAATAATTGAACAAACAACATGTTTTGTATTTATTTATTAGTTACAAACACATTTTGCAAGGGACTTGAAGCAGCACAAAGAAAATACATACATTAAAATAGTAAACTAAAATAAAATATTAAGATAAGATGCTAGTCTTAGCACTGAAGGGGGCCCAGGAAGTTTCCTCCTGTGCCAGATATTAACCTTTAAGCTGCTAGAGGTAGGACAACTGGTAGGTGATCCGGGGGAGGGACCATAGTAACAGAAAGGCACTTGGCAGAGACAGTGACTATCAATCACACAGGCTGATTATCATGTTACCTGAAAGAAACATTAAAATTATCATAATTCCCTGACATTAAGACTGTCATAATTCATTAAGAATGAGATTATGCATGTTGCGCCATTTGTATGCACTTGATTGACCCGGCAGTGCCATCCATTACTTGTTCTCTGTCCAGAAGACTCCATGCCTAAACACAACCAGCATGACCGACAACCTTAAAATCTTCATCCAGTTTTGACTCTGCTATTTTACCAAATATGGATTATTTAATCATATGTCTCTATATACATTTTTCAATTATGGTTTTTCCATTCTCACAAATCAATTTTCAAGTCCTTATACTGGTACATAATATGCAACAGTAAATATTTACTGAGAGGATGGAAGTACACCGAGGTGGAAAAGCACTACAATAGAAAATTGAATGATCTGGGTTGTGGTTCAACAACCACACTAACAGATTTTTTTATTTTAAGTAAGTTATTTCATTTCGCTAAGCCTCAGTTTCCTCACTTCTGAAATGAAAATATATAAAAAGCTTCATTATTCTCAGCCTTTACTACCTTGGATTAAATAAGAAAAGAGAGACAGAAAACTAAAGACCTGTCTGGAAATTTCACAGGCATAACCAAAATGTCTGCTACACTCTTCGGAAGTTTCTGGAAGATCCAGGCGGGGGCTCCATTTCAAGTGAGCAGGAGTTGATTTATGATTTAGTCCAAGGACCATGAGAAACTAAAGGGTCTAAATTTCTGTTTCCTTGAAATTATTCCGTTCCATTGAACTCAGATGAAATGAGGCAGAGGCTGGCTCTCGTAGAAACCTGGTGAAGCAAAACTGCTGATTCTCACGAGCCTCCAACGTGTCCCTGATAAATCTGCTGACACCACCTAAACCAGAGCCTCTCACAAGGTTAACGGGAGCCCCGTCAATGGGAAGGAAGATGTAAAAGTGTCTCCTGACCTAAATTCTGGGAGCTAACCCAGGTCATTTTTCTATCAGGCTTTGAAAAGAGATCCAGCCTGATGTCACAGCCTTGTGTCAACTTCCTCAAAGTGACAGCTGAACTTCAGTGCTTAGAATACAAGTTTAAGGCTTTTAGAGAGTTTCAGATGATACTGAACAGTCAAGGGTACTTTAAGGTTTCCAGAGAAGTGGGGTGGGTTGTCTTTAGGAGGGCAATTAATAATAACCAGAATTTCTTGAAACCTTAATGCCATGCAATGGCTGTACTTTACATGTGACATCTCATTTAAATCCACACTCAAAGTCACTAGTTTATGATTAAGTCAACTGAGGCTTAGAGAGAGCTCCAAATGTACATCTCCTGCGAGATTTTCAATTGACTTAATCAAGAGCAGCTGATATCATACAGAAAGGAAAGCGTTAGATCATTGTGGAATCTGATCTAAAATGCCAGTGAAATTTTGGTCCATTCTTTCCTTTCTGTTAGGTAAGATCACATTTTGCAAACTCTTCTCCAGAAGTTAGCAACATTTCAGGAGTGTTTGCCAAAGATCTAGCATGTTATTCAGGGGGGATAAAGAAAGAAGCCTGAGGGTTCCTGATGCAGTGTGAACTCTTAAGAGAGATGGGAAACAGGAAACAGGAAATGGATTTTCAGGAAAGAGGAAATGCAGTGGGGAAATTATCACAAACAGGGGTGTACTGGTAAAAATTACAAAATCATCAAGAAACAGGTATAAAATAGACACGTCCTTGGAAACCTCGGTTGTTGGAAAAGTCCTGAGTCTTTGCACAACCAAACCACATTTGGGAGAGAATTGGAGGAAAATGACACAGCGATGTGATATTAAGATCAGGAGTTTTTCACCAACATAAGGGGTGTTGGAAAAGTAGCCCTTCACTTACTGAGAATAACTTATAAGAGGGGTGCCGTGCATCCGTGGTGAGCTACACTCATCCTCCAAGATATGCCACACATGCCTGATCCATGACACAGGCTTCCAGAAGACTTGGGAGAAGAGATGTCCTTCATGGTGGGAAGAGGCAACTCTCCTCTCTTCTCGCAAAGTTTGAGTAAACCTGGAAGGGAGGCTTCTGAGCCACTTGTGGGGTTGCCCTTGGGCAGTACTGGTGTAGATAAACACACATCCTTGAATCCCTGGGTTTTCTTAAAGGGATCGTAGCTGTGCCAAGTGGAAGCAGCTTTGAGAAAGCTTAGTGAGTATTTTATGAGCTGCCAATACCAGTCTTAGACCAACTCAAGAGAAGAAGGAGAAAGGGGAGTGGGGAGGAGGAGAGAAAAGTGGAGGGGAAGGAGGAAGAGGTGAAGGAGGAAGAGAAGGAGGAGAAGAGAGCAGTTATGTTAGCTTTGCCAAGTTAGCATGACGAGACCATCAAAAGCTGAAACCGGAGGGTGGGCAGAAGAACATGGACAACTTATGAAAATCAGATTTCTGTAGTAAGAGAGGGAGCAGAGGTACAGCCAGCTTTATCAATGAAGCTGGCAAGATGGCAGCCACCAAATTAGAGCACCATTTGTATGCAAGCCCAATTCTGGTGACCAAATCCAAAGTCAAAGGGAAACTGACACTTTGCCCTTGACTTTTAAATGGACCCATTTTCTCTGGGAAAGCACATGATTAGGATCCAGTAGACAGCCAGGATTTTATCTCCAGCACTGATCCTGACAATTACCCATTCACCTCTAATCACGCTTCCCCTACTCTCAGGTTTCTGGTTATCCATTGCTGCATAACAACCCATGCCAAAATATAGTGATGTAAAATAACAGTTTTATAGAGCTCATGGGTTCTGTGGGTCATGACTACAGCAGGGCACAGTGCGAATGGTTTGTGTCTACTCTGTGATGTCTAGGGCCTCAGCTGGGAAGACTCAGATGGCTGGAGTGACATCTGGGACCTGGAATCATCTGGAGGCCCTTCCCTCACGTATCTGGTGCCTGGTCTGGGAGGACTCCAACTGGCCTCAGTGGGCATCATTGGTCCACATGTGGCCTCTCATGTGCTTGGGCTTCCTCACAGCATGGTGACCTCAGTGGTGGCTCAGAGACCCAAGAGCAAGTGTCTCAGCAAACAAGATAAAAGCTACTTGGCCTGGCGTTGAAGTGCCAGTGTCACTTCCATTGTACTCTGTAGGTCAAAGCACTCCCAGGCTTGCCCAGATTCAAGAGGAGAGAACAGAGACCTCACCTCTCCCTAGGAGAGTAGGGAAGAACTTGGGCCATACTTTAAAATTGCCACTCTCCTCTTCTTGGGCATCTCCTGCCCTGCATCTCCATGCCAAGGTTTGACTCTTCTCTGGACTCCTTGTTCTTCTTGACATACGCATCTCCTGCATTCTTCCTCAGACACAATTTTGGTCATTGTATTTCCACAAGCTATGGGCAAATGGTTCTCAGGTTTGTGGGACTTGGGCTGGCCTTGTGTATATCTGTGGTAGGTTCTGTGCATGTGCTGTTCTATTGGATCCTTATAGCAACTCTTTGATGAAGGTATAATTATTTCTCCATTTAAAAAGTGAGGAAACTGAAGCTTAGGATGGTTAAGCAATTTGTAGCAGGGTCCCCAGGTAAGCGGTAGAACCACACTTTAAACTCAGTCTTAACCGCCATGCTATACACCTCTCTTACCATTGCTGTTTCGTGAATACTTCTGGCTCTCTGTACTTGGGCATGCAACATATGGTTGCATTTTCTGCCCTTCCCCCTACCCCTGCATCATGGTTGGGCCGTGTAACCAGTACCGGCCAATGAATTGCAAGCAGAGGTAGGTAATACGTGTCATTTCTGGGACAAACATTTAACTACTGGTGCAAGACCCTTCTTGCTTTCTTTTCCCTCAACCACTGAGACTGGCATTATTTGAGATGGTCACTGCTGAGTCACCCTGAGTCCCCAAGTGACTACAATGAACAGTGCCCCCGCCAACCCACGAGGGGCATGTAGTATGAGTGAGAAATAAATGTTTGTGGTTTTAAGCTACTGAGTATCAAGTTATTAAACAGTATAATCTGGACTATGTCATTGGACTGACCATATCATCTCTCTGATCTTCAGTTTCCTTGACTGTAAAATGGGATCATAATTACTACCTAGAGGGACTATTGGAGCGATTGGAAATAGTGTATGTGTGTAAAATATCTAGTTCAGTGTTTTTCCTAAAATAGGGCATAATAAATGTAGGACATAGTTATCACTATCACATATAAGGAGGATGCATGGCTCTGAGTGGCATGGGGACTAGGTTAGCTCAGCCTCACTCATGTGGACAGCCCAAAGTCTTATTCCATCAGGGGCTCCTTCAGTAGCTATGAGCCTCTGTCTGGCACATGTAGGGTGTCAGCAGGGTGGCCGCTGGCTGTAGGAAGTCAGAGAGAAGAAAGGCAGAGAATGAGGAGACACAGATGGGATGGCTTTTTATGAACGTGATGTTTGCCAGCATCAGAAATGGGTAGTGTATAAGACTTAAGCCAGTACTGGAACACAGAGAACAGAGCCAACCACTTCTCTGCTCTTCTATCCTAGTTTTGGTCACAAGAATAACATTATGAAACCGAGGTTCCCAAAATAGAGCTCTTTCATAACCAAATAACAACCAGGTAGGAAAATCATATTTTCAAAGCTGAGCTTCATTTCCCCTTAGATGAGGAATTTTGAACACTTCCCCTAGTGGGAACTGAGGAAGTGCCTCTTATTCAAATGGATGCCAGTCTATGATTGTCCAATTATTCACTGCATTCTGTCTTTGATGGCCCAGATGTTCTCAATTTCTTATAATAAATTCTTTCATCTGAAAAGTCGTTCCACTCAGAAATGCAAAATCCTCTCCAGTTCGCCCGCTTTTTTTGATGAGCTGGTATAATTGGCCTTCAATTTGCTTATTGTTTTGCAATAGAAAGCCCAAGTTTAATTTCATTTCTGTAAACCTGTAGACAAGAGCCGACCATTCTACCATTTAAGTCATTCTCCTCATTACAATCCATTTTGGCTCTGCCCACCCTCATCTCCATAATCAGGATGAGATTGTGGGAAAATCGTTTCTTTCTCTCCTTATTTTTCTGCTTAAAAAAAGAGAATTTTTTCCCATTGAAAAATATTTAAATTTGATTCAATAACAATATTTATTGGATACCTCTTCTATACCCTCCTATTCTTGAAAAAGCAATGTACATACTTATTAGCTTATGTAATGATTAATCAATTTAATATTTTTAGTCACTAATCTAACCATACACCCAATATTTATTTTTTTAACCAATATTTATTGAGCTCCTTCTATGACCCCATAAACCAGGTAAAGCCTTGTGGGAGATACAGACAGGTATGAGATAAGTTCCTGGCCCAAGGGGCATCTATTTATGGAGGTTGGGCATATTCATAACAAAAATATAACAAAATACCCATAACACATAATTAAATTTACTCATTCAAAAACATTAATTAATTTAACAAACATTGATTAAACACTTTGACATGGTTAAATACTAGATGGTCAATTTTGGATTCCTGTCTTTACCCTTCACATTTTTGTGGCATTAAGGCCTCCCCATTTTTCTAGATGGTTTTGTATCCAATTCCACTTCTTGTATTAAGAAGATTTCACTTTACAGATTTAAAGAAAATGAACTGCCTGATATGCCTCGATCATGTGTTTTAGGTCGTGGCATAGAGAGATTATGTCCCAGAGTGGTTACAGCATCAGCCCTGGAGTCAGACAGTCTGGCTTTAAATCTGTGGTTGTGTGCTTGCTGTCCGACCCTAGTCAAGTTATTTATCTCTATATGTCTCAGTTTCTCTATCTGTGATGGTTAATTTTATGTGTCAACTTGACTGGGCCACAGGGGCCCAGATATCACGTTATTCTAGTTGTGCTGATGAGATTAACATTTGAATCGGTAGACTGAGTAAAGCTGATTGCCCTCTCTAATGTGGGTGAGCCTCATCTAATCAGTTGAAGGCCTGCCTGACTAGAACAAAAGGCTGAGTAAGGGAGAATTCACTCTCTCTCTACCTGACTGTCTTCAAGCTGGAACATCAGTCTCCTGCCTTCAGACTCAGACTGAAACTATACAGTCAGCTCTACTGAGTCTCCAGCATCCCAACTGTAGATCTTGGGATTTCTCAGCCTCCATGATCATGCAAGCCAATCTCTTATAATATTTAAGGTTCTGTTTCTCTGGAGAACTCTAACTAATACATTGTCTATAAATTTGGGAATGTAGGACCTAAATCATTAAATGGCATAATATAGAGAGAGTACACAGAACAGTGTCTAGCACAAGTTAGTGCCTCTGTACCTATTCACTGCTATTAATCTCTAAGCTATGGTACATAGAGCTTTCTGGCCATTTATGTCTCAAGATTGTCTCTGCACTGCCAATGCCTTCATCTTGGGCTGCACCCTCCCAAGACAGAATTGATGCTTCTTTGAAGCACTTGACTGATGTATTAATTTTCCCCTTTTGTTATCTCACTTGAAATCACATCATCTCCACTCTCCACTCAGTAGAAAATGATTCTGTTGGGTCACACACAGATTCAAACAGAGAAACTAGAAATAATCAGAAATTACTTATAGCACTGAAATGTCAGGTGAGTCTGCCTGGGCCATTCTTCCAAGAACATTTTTGCCAATTCTGTAGATGAAAGAGGATTGTGAAGGTTTTGTGAGTCTTTCTTTTTTCTTCCCCTTCTTCCAGATGAGAAGAGCCCTCAACAGACCTTTGTGGAAGAATACATGTCCAAGGCTACCAATTTGGATCTCAAAAGCCTAGATTCAAAGGAGCCCTCAGTTCACGACAGGCACTGCTATCTGAGATAAATGCCTGAATAGCTATCAGTTAAGGTACACACAGAGCAGATGGGAAATGGATAGCTACATCATAGATGGCTCTGTGAATTCAAGAGGTCTTTGTCTGAGGACAATAGCAATATGAGCAAATATTCACGTTGCCTGTTGTAGGCCAGCCAGAGGATCAAGCAAGAAATCAAATTAAATCTAATTAACTCAGCAATGCCAGGACCCTTAGTACAGAAATCATGCACCACCAGGCATCCTTTCTCAGGTCTCCTGGCCCGACTCTTGGAAATGGGGCTGGATTATACTCAATCTCATGCTACCAGGTATCTTTCTGGTTAATGAGGTTTTATTGTTTATGATTAAATAGGGTTGATTCACAACCATGAAATGGTACCCTCGTGCCTTTCACCAAGTGAGAATCCTATCAAGACTCTAGACATGATATCAATAGGAAATATACTCTATTAGTTATTTGAATGTTACTAAATTTAAGCTCTATTAGCAAGATGACCAGGAAAATAATCATCTCTCATCCATAACTGTGCTGTCAATCAATTTAAACAATTTATCAGTAAGGTTTGGTTTTATTCACAACTGCTGTAGGCCACATTTTACTCAACTAGAAAACAATTGTCTGTATCTATGTACCTTTTTTGCTCAGATTGGCTATCTCAAGTGAGGCACCAACACTCACCTAATCCATCTCTTTGACACCTCGCTCTCGAGTCCATGTCCAATCAATCACAAATCCTGATAATTCCATAACCCCTTCCACTCCTTCACTCTGCCATTTCTCCTATTCAAGTAGGAACTGTCATGGGTGGGTAGCCCCAGCAGAAAAGCATTCTGGGAGTTCCCAGTGGAGAGGAAAGAGGAAAGAATGAGTTGAGGGCAATGGGGTGGTAGCTTTGGAAACTGATGTAGGTGAGAAGGGTGAAACTTTCCAGAGGTGGGCTCGCAGTTTAAGTCATGAAATGTCACAGACATAAGATAAATGAACCCAAACCAGAGTGTTTATCTGAATGATCTAGTTCAAGGGGATGGGCTGACAAAGAAGGCATGATCCTGGACAATGGTCACATCATCCTTAAGCAGAGGTCAAAACCGTGGCTGCAGAGGTGTCTGTTTGGGTTCGAATAAGACCAAATATGCAAAGCAGGATCCATCAGTTTTAAAGCAAACAAGTAAAAGAACTAGAGGTCAAACTCAGGTCTAACAGCCTCCTTCCCAAAGATAAACCATTTAAAATACTTTATATACATATAAGCCCCCAGCAAAGATCTCAATGGCCGTTGTTCCCCAAGGGAGAAGCAATCAACAAATGTATGAATGATCTTTCTGCTTTCATTTCTCAATTGATCCAAGCAAGGCACTTGGCCATGGTTTGGACAATTATTGATTATGTGTAACTGGAATTGTATTTAAATCTCTCATCTCACTTTTATTCTCAGAAATGCATTCTACTAACATTCTGAAGTGCTGATAACTATAATCAAGCTATCATCATAATCATAATTACAATAATGATAATAATGATATACTTGTATCACACCTTACAGTTTATAAAATGCATCCCAAGATGCTTTCACGTACATTATCTCACACATAAAAGGGCATTTTCCTACATTAACAGAAATTGGTCTTGAGAGTAAAAAGGGTAAACAAAGCGAACGGTTATTTATGAATTAGCACTTTATGGTCTTTGCAGCGGGCTCATCCTATATCCCCTCAGATTCCATTACCATTTGTGTGCATTCCTGTCTGACTTCTAAGAGCCAGCAATTGCATCTTTGTCGACTGGCTGGCCTCGGGCTGCTAGAATCCTCTCAGCTTCTGTGTCCGGTGGAATGGAATGACTGGGAATTAACATCTTCCCAGGATGTTCCCATCCGTTGACCAATGACTGACAGGTGTGGGAATATAAATACCCTAGCTCCTTTTCCCCTTGGCTAGGATAATTCTGAAGTGTGTGTTTTGCAGCATTTCCTGATGCCTCCCTGCAGGCTTAAGTTTAGTTGCCCACAGTACTAGCTGGGGTTTGGGCTGGGTCTCCCCCATCCCATACTACCTCCTTATTGGCCTACATGTCTCTGCAACTCCCACATAAATTATGCATCCTCAACCCCCTCTCAGACTCTGGTTCTTGGACGAACCCTATTCAGACAGTGTCAAAAGGAATTGTGAATATTCTGAATCAATGGATAGCATCTGACATACAAAAGATAAAAGTCATGCTAAACTGAACAACCTGAATATCCATCCGAACACCCATTTTTATCCTTAAAAAAGTCTCTTGCTTGTCCAGGGCCAGCCCTGGTGGCCTAGTGGTTAAGTTTGGCACACTCTGCTTCAGCAGCACAGGTTCAGTTCCTGGGTGCGAACCTATACCACTCATGCTGTAGCAGCGGCCCACACACAAAATAGAGGAAGATTGGCAACAGATGTTAGCTCAGGGTGAATCTTCCTCAGCAAAAAAAAAAAAAAACTCTCGCTTGTCCATAACAAGGTAGCGGCTGCTATTATTCTTTATTTGTCAATACAGTTCAAGTATTGAGCTCTGAGTGGACCATATGTTGGACACTAAGAGTAAAAATGAAGTCATTGACCTTGACCTTCCAGAGTTCACTGTCTGGAGATTAGAGACAGATACTGAAACAAAGCATCAACCCACAGTGGAACAGTAACCATGTGCTGAGGGTGTGCAGAGGAAGGAGGCACTGACTACTCACCAATGATTTCCTTAAGGTATAACCAGACTCAGAAACACACAAAAACACAAGATCCAGGGAAATAGCCACCTCTGATTGCACCACAACCAAATCAGAGAGGCCTAGTGTTTGTGTGCTTAATTCACCATCAGAAGAATGGGTGTCAGTAAGGCATCATCTCACAATCTAAAACAAAAGGACAAAAGCAGAAGTGCAGATCTTAGCAAATCTGAGATCTCAGCAGTTGTCACAAACCTTGTTTGTCGTATCAGAAAAATTGATGTCTCCCAACCAGTTCTTGTACGACCCGTCTCCGAAGACAGAGTGGAAATAGACTAAGTTACAATCATGTTCTGTTGGAAGAAAACAAACACTTGCCACAACAATGCATCAAACAACAAAGAGCAGGGTGTTTCCTCCAATCTCTGTATCTCTGCTTCACAGATTGAGTGCTGAGATGTTCACTTAAGTGTAAAATCAGCTATCCCCACCCCTTCTTTCCAATTTCAAACATGAGCAAGATAATCACAAGACAGAAAAAAAGACAGCATTTCTTTATACAGTGAATAACAAACAAGTTGTTTCTCTAAGAAGCTGTGTGGAACAAACATATATGAGGTGTCTAGAAAGGCTGTGATAAATTTGATGGTAGACTCAACAATTACTAATAGGTTTGTCCGAGATCAATCAACTACATAGGATAAGAGCAGAAATTTAAATAGCAGGCTGCTATTTACTTAGAGAGCTATCTGCTTTTTTTCTAGACAGCTACATTCTGCAAGCCTTCTTTTGTGTAGTATGATTTCTCTTAGTCCTCAAAATGGTTTCTATTATAGATAGATAGACAGCAAGACCCCAGAGAAGGGACAGCTGCAAGACCCTTCCAGAGAGCCCCACAGAATTTCCTTGGACCCAGCAGAATGATGCTCATGTGTCCAGGTGCATCGCACGACAGGCAGAGAGAAGCAGGTTCTCAAGAGTTATGCACACACCTATGCAGCTCTCTCTCCCAAATTATCCTCTAAGAAGTTGACCATATTCTATGTCTCCAGTTCCTCACCTCTAGTTCTCTCTTTATACTTACTCTAATCGGGCTTACATCCCTCTTGTTCTGCAGAAACTGCTCTTGTCAAAGTCATTAACAACCTCCATGTTGCTCAATCCAGTAGTCCATCCTCAGTCTATGTTGTACTTCATGAGTCAACAGTATTCATCACAGTTATTCACTTCCTTCTCATCGGTTTGCTTTCTTCACTTGGCTTCCAAGACACCAGACTCTCTCATTTTCTTCCCATGTTGCCCTTTCAGGTCCCTTTGTTGGATTCCTCTTCTTCCCAAACTCTTAAAATTAGAGTATCCCAGGTCTCAGTCCTTGGTCTCTTCTCTCTACATCTTTCCCAACCTCAGAGCTTTCAACACCATCTATATACCAACCACTCCAAAATCCACACCTCCAGCCTAAAATTCTCTCCAGATCTCCATACTTGTGCATACAACTGTCACTCAACATTTCTAATTGGACATCTTCATACATTCACTCTGGACTTCTGATTCTCCCAGCTCAACCACTCTACCTGCAGTCCTCCATCTCAGTTGATAGCATTCACACAGATCAAAAATCTTGAACTCATACTTGATTTTTCTCACACCCTGCAATCAATCCATCTGCAACCCCCGTTGGATCTACTTCTTCATTATATCCAGAATCTGACCGTTTCTCACCACCTGGTCTGAGTCAGCATCATCTCTGCATTGTAACTGGTCTTCCTGCTTCCAACTTTGCCCCTTCATTTTATTTGCCAAACAGAGATAGAATTATCCTTTTTAAATGTGGGTTTTTACAATGAGATATCAGCTCACTCCCGACAGAATGGCTATAATTAACAAGACAGGAAACAACAAGTGTTGGAGAGGATGTGGGTAGAAGGGAAGCCTCATACACTGCTGGTGGGAGTGCAAACTGGTGCAGCCACTATGGAAAACAGTATGGAGATTCCTCAAAAACTTAAGGGTAGAGCTACTATACGACCCAGCTATTCCACTGCTGGGTATTTATCCAAAGAATGTGAAAACACCAACGCATAAAGATACACGCACCCCTGTGTTCATTGCAGCGTTATTCACAATAGCCAAGACTTCGAAGCAACCTAAGTGCCCATCGAGGGACGAATGGATAAAGAAGATGTGGTATATATACACAATGGAATACTACTCAGCCATAAGAAACGATGAAATCCAGCCATTTGTGACAACATGGGTGGACATTGAGGGTATGATTGCAAAGTGAAATGAGTCAGACGGAGAAGGTCAAATACCGTATGATCTCACTCATTAAGTAGTAGATAATAAATACAACAAACAAACACATAGAGACAGAGATTGGATTGGTGGTTACCAGAGGGGAAGCGAGGAGGGAGGAGGGCAAAAGGGATAATTAAGCACATGTGTGTGGTGATGGATTGTAATTAGTATTTGGTGGTGAACATGATAACATGTTGTAATCCACGCAGAAATAGAAGTATAATGATGTACATCTCAAATTTATACAATGTTATAAACCAATGTTACCACGATAAACAGAAAGTAAAAAATAAATAAAATAAAATAAATGTATGTTTTATCATGTTCATACTTTGATTCAAACTCTCCAATGGCTTCCATTTCATCAGAAGAGAAGCGAAAGTCCTTCTAGTGTTTGCTTGATCTGAGGCACCACCACCACCTCTCTGTTCTGTGTCTGTTACACTCCCATTCCTAACTCCAATCTGTCTGCACAGGCCACCTTCTGTTTCTTGAACATATCTGAGAAATTCATGCCATTAAACATGCTTTTGTCTAGAATTCTCTGCCCTTTGATTTCTGTTTAGCTTATTATCCTCCCGTGCCGCCTCCTTCAAGCCTTTGCTCAAATGTTACCTTTTCAATGAGGCCAATGCTGACCACCCTAATTAAAAACACAACCCACTACCTGACTTTGGCATTCCCTTTCTCTCTCTCCCTGCTCCATAATTTCCCATATCACCTTCTTGTATGCTATACAATGTAGTTATTTATGGTGTTGGTTACTTGTTGTCTTTCTCTCCCTGCCAAAATATAAGCTTCACAGGGACAGGAATTGTATCTTTTTGGTTCACAGATCTATCAAACGCCAATGTCTAGAACAGTGGTCAGTGCCTGCTAGCAACTCAACAGATATTAGTTGATATAATTACAGGAGTAAATGGAAATAGCTAGTCAGTATAGAGAGTGCGGAGGAAAGAAACCAAAGGAATGAGGTAGAGATGAAACAGTGGTCCAGAGAGGCCTCTATCCCTGCCCTTCCCCGAACCCTTATTTTTCACCTTTTCCCAGCTTTCCCTGTGTGGGGATCCTGTAAATAAACCTCCCATTCCTGTGATAATTTGGGTGAGCCCCATTTCCTACCACTAGAGCATCCATAACTAGAATGATCATCATATTTCTCCCCTCCCTGGGAGTCTATAGACGCTGCTCATGATTTAATAGATCAGGTTCAAAGGTAGCATCCAAGTCGAAGGTTCTGTGCCATGCGGGTGAATATTTCAGCTGTCTTAATCCTATTCAGTCTTTAAGAGATACTTCTTTTAAGAAAATTTCCCTGAGACCTATAGAATACTCATTTGCTCTACCAGACATTTTGGAATTTGATTATTTTAAGTTTATCAGATGATACATTTGTGTTTCTCCTTGATTGTGAAATTGTGTTTCTCTACAATAAATCTGTTACTAACTTGAGAGGATATACAACAATAGCTGATATCTATTGAGACCTTATTAGGTGCCGTGTACTGTTCTAAACTCGCACATGTATTGTGTCATTAATCATAACAACAACCTCATTAGCAAAGATGTACTATTATCTTCATTTACTGATGAAGACACTGAGGCCCAGAGAGTTTTATTAGCTTTCCCAGTATTACAAAGCTAGTTAGCAGATGAACTAGGGTTTGAACTTAATGCAATCAAGCCCCATATCCCAAACTCATAACCACTAGTCTATTTCAGAACTTTCCCATTGATGTCTTGTAGTACATTCAGAGGTGGTATCCAAAATGCGTCCCTGTTACTCGAAGTATGGTCCACAGACAAGCAGCTTCAGCATCACCAGAAGCTTGTTAAAAATGCAGAAACTACTGTCCACCCACCCCCACCTAACCCCCAAACAGAACGTGAATTTTAACAATACTCCAAGCAATTAGCATGCATATCAAAGTTGAGAGACACTGAAAGATTTAACAACTTAAATTTTATTAGTAATAATCATGCAGAAGGAGGAAGGTGAAGAGGGGTCCCAGAGAAGAGCTGGGGAGTCAGAGCGGGGGTAGAATGTTGGGTAAACAAAATCATGGCTTTTTACTGTCTACCGTGGACGTATTTCAGTATTTCAATAACAGGATTAGTTGTAAGTACTTACCAACTGAAGATTAGTCTCTGAGAGTACTAAAGTGATATGAATGAGTTACAAATGTGTTCTATATTGACCCCATCCCCTGAGCCTTCTTAGCATTCAAGTGGAACTTGGAGTCACCAGAGACACAAAGCCCATGTATGGAAGCATGAATAGCTTAATCTAGGGTTCCTAATAAGGTGGGCTAGCAGAGGGGTCTGACAGTGCATCCTCAAATCTCATGACAAGTGACACACAATACCTGTTGCTTGACACAATCCTCTAAGAGCTGCCAAGGAGTTTCTCTATATCTTGGACATCTGACTGCAGCCAGTTGTATGGTGTACCCCAACCCACAGTAAATTAGAGGTCCATAGACCTACTAGTGTAGTTTGTGTTCCAAGTATCCAAGCAGTCAGGTACACAGGCAAAGGAACAGGAATTGGAGTTGAAGAGGCTGAGCTATCAGCAGGTGCTCCTGGCAGAGCAGCTCCAGGGGGCTCTGAATCTCTGCCTTCACACATTTCAGATGCTTTTGCATCTAATATGCCCTTTTAGTGGCATCCAGGCTAGCTGCAGTGTGACTGCTCTAACAATGCATGTGTTTCCTACTAATTAGAGCATCATCATTATTTTGAAATACTTGATACAAAAGCATTCTGTTGGATTTGAAACTCGTTTGTATTATCACAAGAAATTTCAACATTACGTTTGTCAGTGGAAAAAAATAGAATCTGTTAGCTCCTTTAAATACACTTTTAATTATTGCAAATTTTGAATAGTTGTAAAAGTGGCTTTAAATTTTTTATCACCTACCAATGTGAATAATTTTTCTTGCCAACGGTAACGATCAAAAATTTGAAAAGAACATCATTAAAAGGTTGTTATCAGAAATTGAGTATAGCCTTGTCAAGCATAAACCTGATATGAAAAATTATGTTCATGGAAAATAATGGCTGAGTAAGAACCAACCAGATCAGTCTACCAGCAGATAATAACTATAAACTGTGGATATCACACAAAACAAATAGCCACTTGAAAGCACTGGAGAGTGTACAGGAGCAGGTGTATTCCATTGGAGAGTCCATGCCCACAGGAAAATTGTATGGAGTTGTTATTTTTACAACTTTTAGTCTGAGGTCAAACATGGTTGGCCTGGTGCATGGAGCAATGAGGATGCTGAAGGAAAAATTATAGCTTTTCCACAGGGGAAACATTGAATCTGCGTCAACTGTAGCCACTGGAGAGAGAAAGTCAAAATACCAGAGATAGAACCCCAAAATTCCATCTTTCCATACCTCTGGCTAACCCCTAAACCATGCATGCATGGAAAAGAATCAGAGCAACTCAGTTAAATACTAAAGATCTGAACTAAAGTTGGAGTTACCAATCAAGAAACAAGGATTGCAGTTCAAGCCCAACAAAGTTAATTGCCCACCGAAACAAAACCAAGAAATACTCGTTAGAGAAAAATAAAAGAATCCAAAATCTCTTCAACTAAATCCTCATAATGTCTAGGAGATAATAAAAAATTTATCTGAAACACAAAGAAATAAGAAAATGGAACACATTCACAAGAGAAAATTGACCTGTAGTCAACTCCAACACAACCCAGATGTTTGACTTAGCAAAATGAATTTTAAAACAGCTATTACAACAACCCTCAGTGAAATAAAAGAAAACATGCTGGTGATGAACAAACAGACAGGAAGGCAAAGACAGTAGGCAAATAGAAATAATAGAAAAGAACCAAATGGAAATTCTATAAATGAAAAATACAATATCTGAAATTTTAAAAGCCACTGCATGGATTTAATGGAATGCCAATGACACAGGAAAAAGTAAGTGAACTTGAGGAAAGATCAACCAAAATTATCCAATGTTAAAAACAAAGAGAAAAGAAACTGAAAAAAAAAATGATCAGAGCTTCAGGAACCTATAAGTAATATAAACCAGTCTAACATATGTGTAATTGGAATCCCAAAAGAAGAGCAAGCAACAAATAGGACAGAAAAAGGTTTAGAAGAAATGATTGTCAAATATTCCAAATTTGATGAAAGACACACATTTACAGATTCAAAATCCTCAGCAAACACTAAGCAGGATAAAATTGAGACATATTATAGTCATATAGTTGAAAGTCAATGATAAAAAACAATATATTGAAAACAGCAAGAAAAAAATCATCTCATTACTTGATTAATAGGTGACTGCTTGCCAGAAACTATAGAGGCCAGAGGAGAGTAGAACAAAATTTTTCAAAGTGCTGAAAGGAAAATTTCTCAGCACAATATATATAGTGAAAACTTTCTTTAAAAATGAAGGGGAGAGAGGCGGAGTCAAGAAGGAGGCATAGGCAGACTCTGAACTCACCTCCTCCCACGGACACAGCCAATTTACAACTACTCGTGGAAAAATTACCCCTAAGACAGAACTGAAAACTGGATAAGAGGAACTCCTGCAACAACAGACAATCCTAACTGAGGTAGAAGAGGCAGCGACTCCCTTCTGGAGAAGAAAAACGCCGCCTTCACAAGCCGCCAGCTTCATGGCCGCCGGGAGCCGCCCACAGGTACGCAGCCCTCCCTGGAGGCGCAGGGCCCTGAGCTGGGGAGCGGCCCCGCTGTGGGCATTTTGTGGACCCAGCACAATCGAGATGAGTGGCATAATATCTGGCTTTGCCTGCTACTAAAGCATTGGGGAGCACCCCCAGAAAACCCGATTCACAAAGAAACTAAAACTGGCTCTTAAAGGGCCCACGCACAAACTCACCTGTTTCAGAAAGCATCCTAAAATCACCAGAAAGAAAGGGGCACAGTGCTTTGGTGACAAGAGACTCACCTAATAGGCCCTGAGTGCATCTCGGTGAGGGGTGAGACCTCTCCAGGGACTGGGACATTGGCGGCGGCCATTGTTGTGGCCTGGTGTGAGCGTGCTGACACTGACGCCATTGGAGTTCTCCCTGAGGCCTGCTAGCCCAGGGTCTGCTCCACCCGCTAGAGCACCAATTTAATCCAGCTCAGCCAGGGCAGGCAGCCCACCCTAGAGACTGGCCCCACCCAACAACACACCCTCAGGCAACTTGTGGGCCTGCATAGATTGGTGACTAGATTCTCTGCAGCCTGGCAACTGAGCTGACTTAAGCGGGGCAGGGTGTGCACAAGGAGCAGGTGGAGAGTGTGGAGCAGTGGCAGAGTGTGTGGGGCTCCCACCGTGGAGAGACTGGGTCTGCTTGGGGAGGTCAGGGCGCTCACACAGAGCAGGACTGTGTTGACTTTGTGTGTGGACCTGTGGGTGGCAGGGCTTGTCAGCTGCAGAAGACTTGTGCTTCTCAAAGACCCACATAGGAGGTTTGCCCCACCTTCCAAAGCCTGAAACAATTGGGTGCTCCTGTGCCTGAGGCCGGCCCCACCCAGCTGCAACCCTCAGAGAGCTGACAAGAGACCTAATAGGCTAGAGGCTTACAGCAATTGTAAGGCCCTGAGCCTAACAACCTGCCACGCTGGGGGCCTACTCACTTAAAAGAAATACTGCAACACAAATGTGGTATTAGAACTTACAGCCAACTGTGCTGGGGCTCCCCACACATGATAAAGAGACTGAAGGGCCCACAACAACTACAAGCAGCTGAGCATTACAACAGCTGGTCAGGAGCATAACTCAGCCTCCCTGGGTGCCTACAGGGAGAGCAAACAGGCCACAACAGAAGGACACACATAGCCCACATAGGGGTCACCCCTGGAACATTGAGAACTGAGGGAAGCACACTGGAAGCCTCCTAAGGCATCACTTACATAAGGTCACCTATCCAAGAGCAGGAGACGTAGCTGACCTACCTAATACGTAGACACAAGCACAGGGAAAGAGGCAAAATGAGGAGGCAAAAGAATACATTCCAAGTAAGGGAACAGGACAAAACACCAGAAAAGGAACTAAGTGAAACAGAAATGAGCAACCTACCTGACAGAGAGTTCAAACTAAGAGTGTTAAGGATGCTCACTGATCTGGGGAGAAGAATAGATGAACTCAGTGAGAATGTCAACAAAGAAATGGAAGATATAAAAAAGAACCAATCAGAAATGAAGAATACAATACTGGAAATGAAAAATTCATTAGAGGGACTCAAAAGCAGAGTAGAGGATACAGAAGAACAGATCTGTGAGCTGGAAGAAAGACTAGAAGAAATTACCCAAGGTGAACAGGTAAAAGAGAAAAGAATTAAAAAGAGTGAGGACAGTCTAAGGGACCTCTGGGACAACATCAAGCGCACTAACATCCATGTTATAGGTGTCCCGGAAGGAGAAGAGCGAGACAAGGTGGCAGAGAATCTATTTCAAGAAATAATAGATGAAAACTTCCCTAACCTAAGGAAGGAAACAGACATCCAGGTACAGGAAGCACAGAGAGCCCCAAACAAGATAAACCCAAAGAGGCCCACACCAAGACACATCATAATCAAAATGTCCAGAATTAAAGATAAAGAGAGAATCCTAAAAGCTGCAAGAGAATGTCAAGTTACATACAAAGGAAACCCCATAAGGCTATCAGCTGACTTCTCAGCAGAAACCTTACAGGCTAGAAGAGAATGGCACGATATATTTAAAGTGCTAAAAGGAAAAAACTTACAGCCAAGAATACTCTACCCAGCAAGGTTATCATTCAAAATGGAAGGAGAGATCAAAAATTTCCCAGATAAGCAAAAATTAAAAGAGTTTGTCACCAAGAAACCAGTGCTACAAGAAATGTTAAAGGGACTGATTTAAGGGGAAAAGAGAAGACCACAAATAGGAAAAATTATCTATTTCCATGATTAGAACATAATGGATACAAATGAACAAAAAGAGGTTAGATATGATATCAAAAACATAAAAGGAGGGAGGAAGGGAGTTAAAGAGTACAGCTTTCAGACAGAGGTCAAACTAAAGTCACCATCAATTCTGTATAGAAGAAGAAAGGAACAGAGAAGGACTACTAAAACACTGAGAAAAAAAAAAGTTAAAAAATGGCAGTAAGTACATACTTATCAATAGCTACTTTAAACGTCAATGGAATAAATGCTCCAATTAAAAGGCATAGGGTGGCTGACTGGATAAAAAAACAAGACCCATATATATGCTGCATACAAGAGACACACTTCAGACCTAAAGACACTCACATACTGAAAGTGAAGGGATGGAAAAAGATACTCCACGCAAATGGCAATGAAAAGAAAGCTGGGGTTGCAGTACTCATATCAGACAAAATAGACTTTAAAACAAAAACTGTAAAAAGAGACAAAGAAGGGCATTACATAATGATCAAGGGAACAATCCAACAAGAGGATGTAACACTTGTAAATATCTACGCACCCAATGTAGGTGAACCTAAATATATAAAGCAATTATTAACAGAAATAAAAACAGAAATAGGCAGTAACACAATAATAGTAGGGGACTTTAACACTCCACTTACACCAATGGATAGATCATCCAAACAGAAGATCAATAAGGAAACATTGGCCTTAAACTACACACTAGAACAGATGGACCTAGTAGATATATACAGAGCATTCCATCCAAAAACAGAAGAATACACGTTCTTTTCAAATGCACATGGAACATTCTCCAGGATTGATCACCTATTAGGCCACAAAACAAGTCTCCATAAATTTAAGAAGATTGAAATAATACCAAGCATCTTTTCTGACCACAATGGTATGAAACTAGAAATCAACTATAGGAAGAAAATCAGAAAAGCCACAAATACATGGAGATTAAACAAAATGCTACTGAACAATGACTGGGTTAACGAAGAAATCAAAGAAGAAATCAAAAAATACCTGGAGACAAATGAAAATGAAAATACGACATGCCAGAATTTATGGGATACAGCAAAAGCGGTTCTAAGAGGGAAGTTTATAGCGATACAGGCCTATCTCAACAAACAAGAAAAATCTCAAATAAACAATCTAACAGTGCACCTAAAGGAACTGGAAAAAGAACAAACAAAGCCCAAAATCAGTAGAAGAAGGGAAATAATAAAAATCAGAGCAGAAATAAATGAAATAGAGACCAAAAAAACAATAGAAGAAATTAATAAAACCAAGAGCTGGTTCTTTGAAAAGATCAACAAAATTGACAAACCTTTAGCTAGCCTCACCAAGAAAAAAAGAGAGAAGGCATAAATAAGTAAAATCAGAAATGAAAGAGGAGAGGTTACAACAGACACCTCAGAAATACAAAAGATTATAAGAGAATACTATGAAAAGCTATATGCCAACAAATTCGACAATCTGGAAGAAATGGATAAATTCTTAGAATCATACAACCTTCTAAAACTGGATCAAGAAGAAGTAGAGAATTTGAATAGACCAATCACCAGTAAGGAGATCGAAACAGTAATCACAAACCTCCCCCAAAATAAAAGTCCAGGACCAGACGGCTTCCCTGGTGAATTCTACCAAACATTCAAAGAAGACTTAATACCTATCCTTCTCAAACTCTTCCAAAAAATTGAGGAGGTGGGGAAGCTCCCTAACTCATTCTACGAAGCTGACATTACCCTGATACAAAAACCAGACAAGGACAACACAAAAAAAGAAAATTACAGGCCAACATCACTGATGAACATCAGTACAAAAATCCTCAACAAAATACTAGCAAATCGCATACAACAATACGTTAAAAAGATTATACACCATGATCAAGTGGGATTTATTCCAGGTATGCAGGGATGGTTTAACATTCGCAAATCAATCAACATAATACACCACATTAATAAAATGAAGAACAAAAATCACATGATCATCTCAATAGATGCGGAGAAAGCATTTGACAAGATCCAGCATCCATTTATGATAAAAACTCTGAATAAAATGGGTATAGAAGGAAAGTACCTCAACATAATAAAGACCATATATGAGAAATCCACAGCTAATATCATCCTCAATGGTGAAAAACTGAAAGCTATCCCTCTAAGAACAGGAACCAGACAAGGATGCCCACTGTCACCACTCCTATTTAACATAGTACTGGAAGTCCTAGCCAGAGCAATCAGGCAAGAGAAAGAAATAAAAGGGATCCAAATTGGAAAGGAAGAAGTGAAACTGTCACTATTTGCAGACGACATGATTTTATATATAGAAAACCCTAAAGAATCCACCAGAAAACTTTTAGAAGTAATAAACGAATATGGTAAAGTTGCAGGATACAAAATCAACATACAAAAATCAGTTGCATTTCTGTACACTAACAACAAAGTAGCAGAAAGAGAAATTAAGAATACTATCCCATTTACAATTGCAACAAAAAGAATAAAATACCTAGGAATAAACTTAACCAAAGAGGTGAAAGATCTGTACACCGAAAACTATAAAACTTTTCTGAAAGAAATTGAAGAAGACACAAAGAAATGGAAAGATATTCCGTGCTCTTGGATTGGAAGAATTAACATAGTTAAGATGTCCATACTTCCTAAAGCCATCTATAGAATCAATGCAATCCCTATCAAAGTTCCAACAACATTTTTCACGGAAAAAGAACAAAGAATCCTAAAATTTATATGAAACAACAGAAGACCCCGAATAGCTAAAGGAATCCTGAGAAAAAAGAACAAAGCTGGAGGTATCACACTCCCTGATTTCAAAATATACTACAAAGCTATAGTAACCAAAACAGCATGGTACTGGCACAAAAACAGACACACAGATCAATGGAATAGAATCGAAAGCCCAGAAATAAACCCACACATCTATGGACAGCTAATCTTTGACAAAGGAGCCAAGAACATACAATGGGGAAAAGAAAGTCTCTTCAAAAAATGGTGTTGGGAAAACTGGATAGCCACATGCAAAAAACTGAAAGTAGACCCTTACCTTACCCCATACACAAAAATTAACTCCAAATGGATTAAAGACTTGAATGTAAGACCTGAAACTGTGAAACTTCTAGAAGAAAACATAGGCAGTACGCTCTTCCACATCGGTCTTAGCAACATCTTTTCAAACACCACATCTGACCGGGCAAGAGAAACAATAGAAAAAATAAACAAATGGGACTACATCAAACTAAAAAGCTTCTGCACAGCAAAGGAAACCATCAACAAAACAAAAAGACAACCTAACAATTGGGAGAAGATATTTGCAAACCATACATCTGATAAGGGCTTAATCTCCAAAATATATAAAAACTCATGCATCTCAACAACAACAAAACTACCAACCCAATTAAAAAATGGGCAAAAGACCTGAACAGACATTTCTCCAAAGAAGATATACAGATGGCCAACAGACACATGAAAAGATGATCAAAATCACTAACTATCAGGGAAATGCAAATCAAAACTACAATGAGATATCACCTCACGCCCGTCAGAATGGCTATAATTAACAAGACAGGAAACAACATGTGTTGGAGAGGATGTGGAGAGAAGGGAACTCTCATACACTGCTGGTGGGAGTGCAAACTGGTGCAGCCACTATGTAAAACAGTATGGAGATTCCTCAAAAAATCAAGGATAGAACTACCATATGATCCAGCTATTCCACTGTTGGGTGTTTATCCAAAGAACTTGAAAACACCAATTTGCCAAGGTACATGCACCCGTGTGTTCATTGCAGCGTTATTCACAATAGCCAAGACTTCGAAGCAACCTAAGTGCCCATCAAGGGATGAATGGATAAAGAAGCTGTGGTATATATACACAATGGAATACTACTCGGCCATAAGAAACGATGAAATCCAGCCATTTGTGACAACATGGATGGACATTGAGGGTATAATGCAAAGTGAAATAAGTCAGAGGGAGAAGGTCAAATACCGTATGATTTCCTTCATTAAGTAGTAGATAATAACAACAATAAACAAACACATAGGGACAGAGAGTGGATTGGTGGTTACCAGAGGGGAAGGGGGGAGGGAGGAGGGTGAAAGGGACAATTCGGTACATGTGTGTGGTGATGGGTTGTAATTAGTATTTTGGTGGTGAACATGATGTAATCTATGCAGAAATAGAAGTACAATGATGTACACCTGAAATTTTACAATGTTATAAACCAATGTTACTGCAATAAACAAAAAAACATGTGAAAAAAAATGAAGGGGAAATAAAGTCACAATAAGATAAGTGGAGACTAAGATATTTGTTGAAAGCACACCTACTCAAACAAAAACTGCTAGAGGAAGCTCTTTAGACAGAAGGGAAATTATACCAGATAGAAGAAACTCAGAAATTCAGAAAGAAATGAAAAGCATTAGAAATGGTAAATATCTTGGTAAATATCAAATTGTTTTTACCTTTTATTCTTATGATTTCATTATAATGCATGACTCCTTAAAGAAAAAGTTACAAACTTGTGGATTTGTAATATACATGGATAGTATAAACACAGGGACCAATATGGACCTTAACAGTGGCAAAGTTGACATATTTTCCATGAAATGGTACAATGTTAAATGTCAATGAAGTGTTAAAACATAAGTATTTACAGTGCAATCTCTAAATGGACCACTATAATGTAATGCAAGAAGTAAAGCTAAAAGCCAGTGGGAAAATGAAATGGAATTCTAAAAAGAACCAAATTATACTCCTCCCCCAAAAACGACAGGAAAGGAATAATAGAGAAAGAAACAAACAAAAATCTAAGGAAAAAAACTTAAACATAAAATGGGAAAAGCCATGCCTAACCATATCAATAATTAAATCAACATTATCAACCACATTGACTTAATTGATATTAATAGAGCACTATATCCAGCAACTGCAGAATATACATTCTTTATAAGGTACATGGTTCACTTACCAGACCACATGCTGGGCCATGAAACAAGCCTCAATCACTTTAAAAATGCTGAAATCATATGGATATGTAGTCTAATCAAAATGGAATTCAATTAAACTAAATCTCTCACAATAAAGTATCTGGAAAATTTCAAATATTTGAAAATTAAAAACATACTTCCAAATAATCCACATATCAAAAAATTACAACAGAAATTCAAAAATGTTTTGAGCTGAATAATAATGAAAATTCAACATGTGAAAATTTGTTTGAACATATGAAAACATATGAAAATACAGCTAAAGTAGTGTTCAGAGGGAATTGTATAGCTTTACATTCTTACATTAAAAAAGAAGAAAGATCTAAACTCAATTTCCTAAGTTTCCAATTTAAAATTCAAAAAAATACAGAGAAAATAATACTCAACATAAGTAGAAGGAAATAATTAATAAAGATGAGACAAAAGAAATCAATGACATTTTTAAAGGACAAACAATAAGGAAATCAATGAAACCCAAAGTTGATGCTTTGAAAGGTTTATTTTCAATAAAATTGAAAAACCTCTACCTGGTTGCCAAGAGAGAGAGAAAGAGAGAAAACACAAATTACCAATATCAGGAATGAGAGAGGAGATGTCACTTTAGATCCTGTCACATGAAAAGGAAAATAAAGGAACATTATGAACAACTTTGTGCCCATAAATTCAATGACTTAGATTAAGTGGACAAATTCCTTGACAGATACAAATTACCAAAACTGACCCAGGAAGAAATAGTAAACTTAAAAAGCATTATATATTTTAAGGAAATTTAAGTTATAACTAAAAACTTTCTATAAGGAAAACTCCAGGCCCAGATGTCTTCACTGGTGAATTCTATCAAACGTATGAGAAAGAAATGATACTAGTTCTACAGAAAATCTTTCAGAAAATAGTGGCATTACTTCCCAACTCATTTTTGTGAGTCCGTATTATACTTATAACAAAACCAGACAAATATGTCACAAGAAAACTATGAACATCTACATATATCTGTCATAATATAGATGCAAAAACCCCACAAAATTTTAGCAAATTAAGTCTAGCAATATATAAAGGGATAATAAATGTAGACCAAGAAGGGTTTGTACCAGAAATATAGGGTTGGTGTGACATCTGAAAATGAATTGATGTGATTCACATTATCAATGAAATAAGGAGGAAAAAACAAAAGATCATGTCAATAGATGCAGAAAAAACATTTGAAAAAAATAAAAACTCTCAGAAAACTAGGAATAGAAGGAAATTTCATCAATCTGATAAAAGGCATCTATGAAAAACTCATAGCTAACATCATACTCAGTGGCGAGTGACTGAATAGTTTCTACTTAAAACGCAGGAACAAATCAAGGATGTATGTTATCATCACTTCTATTCAACATTGTACTAAACATTTTAACTAGAGTCATAGGCAAGAAAAAAATTTGTTAAGCATTCAGTTTGGAGAGGAAGAACTAAATTTGTATTGGTAATGACATGACCGTGTGCCTAAAAAATCTTAAGCAATCTACAAAAATCTACTAAGTGTATTTATAAAGGTTATAGGAGAAAATGTCAATATAAAAATTAATTGTGTTTCTATATACTATTAATTAACAATTAAAATATGAAATAGAAATCAATTTACAATTAGAACCAAAAATAAGTAAAATACTTATGAATAAATTTAATGAAAAGTGTACAAATGGTTATACTGAAAACTTTTAAAAAATTGCTGAGGAAAATTAACGACCTAAATAACCTACATAAATGAAGAGATGTAAGATGTCGATAGATTAAAAGATTTAAAAATTGCTAATATTGCAATTCTTCCCATATTAGTCTATAAATTCAAAATAATCCCAATCAAAATAATAGCAGGTTCTTTTGAAGAAATTGGCAAACTGATTCAAAAATCTGTATGGAAAATCAAAAGGCTTGGAGTAGCCAAAAGAATTCCACTTACATTTCCTAATTTTAATACTTATTATAAATTTGTTGTAATCATGATAGTGTAGAACTAGCAAAAGTTATACATCAAGATCAATAGAACAGAGTAGAGTCAAGAAATAGACCCATACATATACGGCAATTGATTTTTGACAAAGATACCAAGATAATTCAATGGAGCATGTTTAGCCTTTTCCACAAATGTTGCTGAAACAATTGGATATTATCATGGAAAAAAATGAACATCAATACCTACCATACATCATAAAAATAAATTCATTTAAACTGGATCATAGATCCAAACATTAGACATGAAACTATATAATTTCTAAGAGGAAAACATAGAAGAAAATCTGTATAACATTGGGTTAGGCAAAAGTTTCTTTAAAAAGATACAAAAAGCATGAAAAATCAATAAAATTGTGCATCATCAAGATTAAAAACTTTTGCTCTTTAAAGATACATAGTTAAAAATATAAAAAGACAAGGCACACCCTGGGAGGAAATTATTTATATATACATATATATATATATATATATGATAAAGATCTTGTATCCAAAATATTAAAAGAACTCTTACAAGTTAATAAAACCCAAGAACAATATTGAAATGATTTGAACTGACTCTTCACAAAAGGGACTATATGAATGGCTAATGAGGCCATGAAAAAAATGCTCACCATCTTCACTCATTAGGGAAATGTAATTTAAAACTAATATGAGATTCCACTGCACATCTACTAGAATGGCGATCATTAAAAATAGTGGCTACACTACATGTTGGTGAGAATGTGGAGCAACTGAAATTCTCATACGTTACTGGTGAGAATGTGAAATGCTACAGCTACCTTGGAAAACACTTAAGCAGATTTTTACAAAGTTAAACATAAATTTACCATCACCAAGCAATCCCAGTGGAAAATTAAAGAAGCCCTAAATAAATAAAAACACACGTCCACACGCAGACTTGTGCATGGATGTTCACAGCAGCTTTACTGATAGTAGCCGGATATTTGAAACAACCTAAATGCCATCAACAAGTAAATACATAAATTATTATATATCTGTACAATGGAATACTATCAAGCAATAAAAAGGAACAAAATATGGATACACACAACAACATGGATCAGTATCAAAAACATTTGTGCTAAATGAGAAAAGGTCAAGCCGCAAAATACCACATACTGTATGATTCAATTCACGTGAATTCTAGGAAAGAATCAGAAATCAGATCAGCAGTTGCCTTATGCCATGAGTCAGATTAGGCGATCAACTGCAAAGGAACGGAAAACTTCACATTGCACTTGTGGACATGAAGGAGATGTTCTATACCTTGATCATGTTCATTGTTACAAGACTGTATACAATTGTCAAAACTCATCGTTATTCATTTAAAATAAGTGTGTTTTATTATACATAAATTATATCTCAATAAAGCTGTAGATGATAAGAAAAGTTATATTGACAGAAGTATGCTCAAGTTTCTCATTAAAAAAATTGGAAAAGATTGCCTTTAGAAGTTTTACATCATTCAATATTTAATGTCTTCCCTAATATTTTCTATTTTATTTCTCTTGTCTTAATCACATAATATAAAGAAAATACAATGGATTTTTTCTTGAGCTTCCTATAGACATCCTCGAATCCCTCCAGTTTACCTAAGTGTTCCATGCAATTATTATCATTTTCTGTGGATGCTAGAATGTGAAAACATTTAGGAAGCAATACTCTCTACTGCTTACATGAATTCCTCAAGAAAACTAAGGGTAGGGTTCAATAAAAGGTTTGATTCAAATGGTGCACTATTTTTTTCCATCATTTTAGCCATTTTCAAATATAAAATTCAGTGGCATTTAGTACATTCACAATGTTGTGAACCATCACCACTATAAAGTTCTAGAATATTTTCATCACTCCAAAGGGAGACTCCATACCCTTAAATGTTTTTACTTTTGTGCTTCACACTCTTGAATTTTCAGATCACTTGGGTCTTCTACTTCTCCACTCGGAACCAGGAGTGAACAAATGCACTCTGGTAGCAGTAAAGAGACGTGCTTAGAATGTGAAAACAACTCTGCAAAATGTTTTTCACTCTCCAACCAAAAAAATATTGCACACACATGCAATGGTAACTGCTCAATATCTTTTCCAAAATGGCGGTTTCCTCAAAGACAACTAGGGAACCCTATAAAGTCCTGACATGAGGACTCAAACCTCCACTCATTTCCGGATCACTCAGTGAAGAACCTACATACCATATACTCAAATCCACTCTGGCAAATTTAAGTAATAACAGGAATTTATGGGGAAGGATTGAGGTAGTTGGGTCACAGAATCAAACAACAGACAAATCAGGCCTTAGGAAGGGCAAGAACCATGGCATTTCAGGGGGTTTCATGGTGGGAACTCTTAGGGTGTTTCTAGATGATGCCATTCCAATGTCTCAATTCAAGTATATCCAGATACCACTCTACCACCAGTGTCTAGTCCTGGGAGAATCTGATCGGACTCAATCATGTGCCAAGCCCGTAGCCAGACAAGTGGGGTAACATAATCAACTGGTCTACCAAACCCTCAGGGAAAGATGAAGGGGTGCTTTGCCAAAGAAAAGTGGACTGTTACTGGGTGCCTGACATTATACCTCAGATGTAGCACACAGTTAATAATGGATAGCTATAATCATGTATTGACAAGGTAAAATAAGGCTGAAGAAATAAATCTAGTTGTAGAGGGTGGTACTTGTGAGAACAACCAGGCAAGCTATGTCCAGTGTCCAGGGAACAGTGGATAGGGCAAAACAACTAAATCCAAGCAGCAAGCAATGGTCTCATCACAGTCCATTCACAGCAGGACCCCAATCAGTGTCCTAGATGCCACTGTTATGCAGTTGAAGACTCAAGGGACTCCCTAGAAATGGGACTGCCAGTCGTGACTTTGAGCATTATTGTCCCAGCTAAGTGAGCAAGGACTCCAGGCTCTTCAGGAACATGTAATGACAGAGAAACTAAGGTAGAATAGACTGTAGTAGAAATGGTATAAAGTAGAAATGGTGGTATTATAGGCCTTTGAAATCAGGCAGACCTTGGTTTTACTTTCAACTCTTCCTTTTCCTAGCCATGTGAACTTCAGTGAATTATTTAATCACTCTGTGATATCTATTACCACTATTACTATGAATAATAAGAATTACATAGCCATGAAAGTGGGAAAAAACAGATATAAAGACTAGAACCCATCTCAGGAGCATAAGTCATCTTAATACCATATCCCACCGCCTGTTGTTCTCCACATCCTGGTCATAAACAACTCAGAGATGAGATAAAGTTGAGGCTGCTTGCAAAAAATTTGACTTCACTTGACAGAAGCTAGTGAAAGCAGTGACCAACAGAGCATCTTTCTGCAATTATTTTTTTCTTTATTAGTGGGCAAAAATTATCAAAGAGAAATAAACAACTCAGCCCTCATTTTCACTCGGTAGGTCAAATAATGTTGCACAGTTTCATTTGGAGAGCTGCAGATTAAATTGCAACTTCTATTTACAAAAGATGTATCTTCCAACATAATGATGTGTGTAAAAGAAGGCACACTGCTCTCTAAATCCATACACTCTATTTTTCTTCTCAGAGGCACAACATAAAATTGTCATTTCAATGATAGTGTCAATAATTATTTAATGCATGTAGAACACATTGCCTTCGTTGAGAAGCCAGCAGTGAGCAGTCCCCGGCCACTACAAACAACACAAGCCTCACGGGTTCAGTAAGACAGCTGACTGACTGCACTGTAGGTACAGAACACACACCACTCACCAGTGGCAGACAAGTAGGATAGAGTGGAATTTAATGTCTGTCACTCGCTCAGTGTGTTTGTAAATAGAGCCTTGATGAGGATCCAGTAAAAGGAGGCAAACTCAAAAAGAAGAGAGAGAGTAGGTACTATAGGGAGGAAGAAAAAAGGGAGCATTTATGGAGAAGTCATTTGCTTTTTATCTCATAAAGACCAGAAATTCTTTTTGGCAGATGGATGTACCTTAGATGAATAAAAATGAGAAAATAAATTACTTAATAAATTACTTAAATGTACTGCGCTTAGTAGATAAAATTTTTCAAGATATCATTTCCAAAACAGAAAATAACAAAACAGTATTCTTGATGGTATGTAGGATAGGGGACCACAGTTTCAGATCTCTGCACTCACTTTTAAAGCTGGGACAATAAATCAGAAAACTAATTTTTTCAAAAAAGTTTCCTGTAGCCTGTCTTGTTCCCTTAGGGTCCCATTCTTCTTGTTCATCCCTAACTTACTTCCAAGTGCCCAAATGTCCACGTCATCTCCAATGGTCAAGGGGACTCCTTGCATTATGCCCCAGCTGATTGTTCCCCATTCTACATACATTTTTCTCTTCAGTACTTACCTTGACAAGGTGTCATATCCTTAGAGTCCTGTGCTCTGCCAGTTAGTCTCATAAATGCAATGAAGATATCAGGAGAACGCTATAAAAGTCAACCAATCTCTCAGACCAGAAGTCTTTACTAAACAGTTCTTACTCAAAATATGCCAGGAGTTGTGGGAAACCTGAAAATGAAATGAAGGCATTATCTCATGAGGAGGGACCACGTTAAATGCTCAAGAGATGAGCACTATTGTTAACACTGAGCACTGACTGTGTTCCAGGATGACAATGGTGCTTTTTACTTAACCTCTTCACAATACCATGAAATAAGATGCCCATTTAGCTGGGCCTGAAACTGAGACTCTTACAGATTAAGCAAATGGGGCAAGATTAGACAGAATAAATAGGGAGGATTAGGATTCAGTTTTATAATTACTAATTTCAAAACATGTGTTTTTCCACACACTTCCTATCATATAAGACAACTTATAAAGGTGAATGTTCGCTGCAGAAACTTTAATACCTGAATGAATGGCTTGTTTGGGGCCTGCATAGGCAGGGGCATGGGTTCAAATTGTAGATGGAAGCCATGATCTTTCTAGACAGATCTTTTCTCCAAAATGCATTTGTTTACATTTGGATTCAGGAGCACAATTGCCATCATTTTAACATTTAACCCTTCTTAATTAATAATAATAGCAATAACAATGCCTTACATGAGGATATCATTTTGAAATTCTTTTAAGGCAGGAAGGGAAAATATTATTACGCCCATGTTGCTGATAAATAAACTAGTTCCCCAGGCACACAATGAATTCAAGAGACAGAATTTAAAGCAGGTTTTCCATCTGGTAGTACAGTGCTTTAAAAGCTAAACTACATGCACCTTGACGAAAGGAAATGTTTAATGAAAACTTAATGCTAAATAGAATAGTAGACAGACTGTTAGAACTGGAGCAGGACAAGGTGGTGTCATTTATTCCATGTCTTAGCTTTCATACACTTCCTCTAATTCTTCAAAATAATAGTTAAACTCATATTAAACAAACAAAAAAAGGATTCTCAAACTTGGGTAAAAATAACATATGTGCAATCTAACAGAGGAGATGTTTCTTCTAAAAAATTATTACAAATAAGAAATTAAAAATATATTTTATTTATTTAACAAATTTTCAGTAACTGAGACTAGATCAGAGGCTATATACTATGAGGGGAATAGATTTCACTGAAATAGTCCGGTAAAGTCACCAAAACTAATAAACACACAAAGAATAAAAATAACAAGCCCTGGAGAGGTGGTGGGGATATTGGTATCTAAAGTTGCCAATATATTATCTAAAATGTCCAGCTTCCAACAAAAAATTATGAGACAAGCAAAGAAAAAGGAAAGTGTGACCCACACACAGGGAAAAAAAAACAGGTAACAGAATTAGCCTTTGAGAGGTCCCAGATATTGGATTATCAGACAAAGATTCAAAGCAGCTGCTATAAGTATGTTCAAAGAACTAAAGAAAACCATGCTTAAAGGAGTAAGGCATGATGACAATATCTCATCAAATAGAAAATATCAATAAAGAAATAGAAAAAATATTTAAAGAAGTAATGGAAGAAAACTTCCAAAATTTGAAGAAAACCATTATTCTACACATTCACAAAACTCAATGAACTCCAAGTAGGATAATGGTGAAGTGATTCACACCCAGACATAGCATAGTAAAAATGTAGAAAGACAAAACAAAGAGAAAATCTTGAAAGCAGCAAGAGAAAAATGACTCATCACATGCAATGAGACCCCAGAGATTAATAGCTGACTTCTCATCACAAACAATGGAGGCCAGAAGGCAGTTAGATGTCATTAAAGTACTGATAGGAAAAAAAAAATAAGCTGTCAAATAAGAATCTTGTATCAACAAAACTATCTTTCTAGAAGAAAGACTAAATAAAGACATTACCAGGTAACACACACAACAAAGGCAGTGGTAAGTGTAATTATGTAGGTAATGATAAAAAAAATTTCACATTTCTTCTTCTTTCTTCTCTTAATTGATTTTAAAAGCAATTTTATAAAAAATATGCATGTAATTGTATTGTTGGACCTATAACATATAGAATGTAATATATTTGTAAATAAAAGCACAAAAGTGGTGGGTGGGAGCAAAGCTGTATTGGAACAAGAAAATGGCACTAGATAGTAACTCAAATTCACAGAAACATATGAAGAGAACCAAAATTATAAATATAAAGATTAATATAACAGATTCTATAAATATATATGTGTGTGCTTTTATTTCTTCTCTCAACATCTTTAAAAGATATAACATTTTTAAAGTAATAATTATAGCCATAAATTACTGGGCTTGTAACACATACAGATGCAATATACGTATATAACTATAATAGACAAAAATAGAAGAGGGAATAGAATTATATAGGAGTAAAATTTCTATATAACACTGGAATTAGTATAAATTTGAAGTAGATTCTGGTAAGTTAAAATGTATACTGTTAGACTTAAAGTAATCACTTAAAAATATGTTGTTAAAAAAACCATTGAAGGAATTAAAATGTCACACCAGAAAATATTCACTTAATGGAGATGAAAGCACTGAAGAAGGAAGAGAGGAATGAAGAAAAGACACGAGAGATATAGAAAACAAAAACTGTAGTGGCAGACAAATCAAACTGTGTCAATAATAACATTAAACATAACTGGATTAAACAATCCAACATAAAGGCAGAGATTGTCAGATTGAATAAACACACAGGATCCAACAATATGCTCCTTATAGCAAGACATTTTAGATTTAAAGATTAAAAAGGTTGAAAGTAAAAGGATGGAAAGAAAGAGATATCATTCAAACAACCACCATAGATAGCTGTAGTAGCTATTCTAATATCACACAGAAGTCAATCCATCAGGAAGATATAACAATTATAAACACATATGTACCTAACAACTGAGCCCCAAAATACATGTAGCAAAAACTGACAGAATTGAAGGGAAAGATAAATAATTTAACAATAACAGTTGGAGACATCAATATTCCCATTTTCAGTAATGGGTAGAACAACTAAGCAGAAGATTAACAAGGAAATATTAAGAATTGAGTAACACTATAAACCAACTAGACCTAATCAATGTATATAGAACATTTTACCCACCAACTGCAGAATACACATTCTTCTTAAGTGCACGTGGAACATGCTCCAAGATAGACCGTATGCTAGGCCATAAGTCAAGCCTCAATCAATTTAGAAGGATTGAAACTGGATAAAGTATGTTCTGTAATCACAATTGAATTAATTAACATGATGAAAAAAATGAATAACCTAAAGAAATGTGAGATGACTATAAATATGAGGAAATTAAACAAAGCTTTCCCAAATAACAAAAGGGCCAAAGAAGAAATCATAGGGGAAACTACAGAATACTTTGAGATGAATGAAAATGAGGACACAACATACCAAAATTCATTGGTTGAAGCCAAAGCATGGCTTAGTTAGAGGGAATTCTATAGCTATAAATGTGTATTTTACAAAAGAATAAAAATCTCAAGTCAATAACCTGATCTAATTTATGCTACTGGATGAAAAAAGAGTAAACTAAATTCAAAACAAGCAGAAGGAAGGAAATACTAAGGATTAGAATTGAAAATTTTTAAATGGAGAATAGAAAACCAGAGAGAAAATAAATAAAAGTTGGTTCTTAAAAGATCAACTAAATTGAAGTCTTTAGCTAGAGGGACCAAGAAAAAAGAGAGAAGATTCAAATTACAAAAATCATGAGTAAAGGAGAGGTCATAACTATTGACCTTACAAAAATAACAAGAATTATAAGGGAATACTGTGAATTTGCGTATGCCAACAAGTTAGATAACCTAGATAAAACGGGGGTAAAATGCCTAGAAAGACACGAACTCAAAAAACTGACTCTAGAAGAAACACAATTGAGTAATCAAACAACTTCCCACAAGGAAAGTCCAAATTCACTGGTGGATTCTATCAAATGTTTAAAGAAGAACTAACACCAATCCTTCACAAACTCTTCCAAAACATAGAAGAGGGAGGAATACTTTCTACCTCATTCTATGAGGTCAGTATTATCCCGATACCAAAACCAGACAAGGATAGTACATAAAAAGAAAACTACAGATCAATATACACCATGAACTTAGATACAAACATCCTAAGCAAAATCTTCACAAATTGATTCTAATAATGTACAAAAATAATTATACAACACAAGCAAATGAGATATCATCAGAATTAAAATTTATGTGCAACAAAGGACACCATTAAAAAAGTGAAAAGACAACTCACAAATGAGAGAAATATTTGCAAATCATATGTCTGATAAGGAATTTGTATCTAGAATATACAAAGAACTCCTACAACTCAGGCAATAGGTTAGGTTCTGGGGATACACCAGATAAGGAATCAGGAAAGGTTCCTACTCACTTGAAACTTATACTTTTGTGGAGGATATGGGCAATCAATCAACCAAAAATGAACAAATATAATTTCAAAAGAATTCTTTCCGTAGGGACAGTTAAATGGAGTAATGTAATAGAGAGAACTGACTTTGGAGAAGTAGATCAGACAGGATGGTCAGAGAAGTAAAAATCCAGATTCAGAATTTATTTTGGAGGACAAGCCAACAGCACTTAAGGATGGCTTGGGCGGGGGCAGTGCACGTTTGTTTATTTGTTTTGCTTTTTTAGTGGGGTAACTGAGTGGTGCCATTTCATGAACTGAGGAAGACTGGAGCAGAGACACTTCTGTGGACGGGGCAACTCCGGAGTGCAGATTGGATGCGTTAGGTTGTAGTGGCCTTATTCCACACCTTAGTGGATACCTGAGGTAGTCGCACGGCTATACAAGACTAAAGTTCATGGGAGAGCTCAAGGGTGAACAAATTAATATGAGATTAAGTTATGTGCCGGAAGATAATATTTATAGTCATGGAATTGGATGAGATGATAAAAGGAATAAGTATAGAATTAGCGAAGGTCTTAGGGCCAAGACTTGGGTAATTTAAGATTTAGGAGAGTGAGAATAATAGCCAGAGAAATAGGAGGAAAACCGGTAGAATTAAGCAAGCTAAGAGAAGAAGGTATATCAAGAAGGAAGAAAAGATTGCCAGTGTCAAATGCTTTGGAGAAATCAAGTAACAGCAGGACAAAAAAGTAGCCACTGGACTTGGCAATGTGGGTGTCAATGGAAACGCTGGCAATGGTGGTTTCAGTGGAGTGGATCAGGAGAGAAGTTGAGTTAAGGAGATGACATACAATACAGATAATATTTTAATAAGTTTTACTGTGTGGGAGAGCAAAAGTAATGGTTTCGTATCTGGAGGGTGATTTTTTTTCCCCCAGTGCTCAGGAGCAAGTGAGGAGGATAGATCATTGGGCTTAACCAAGCATGGGGTTCAATCAGTTAAGTACAAGCAAGAGAGAAAACCAGGTAAGATACATAAGGGGATCTGCCAGATTATAGAATGTAGGCTTGGTTGGTAGAGAGGTGAAGATCCCAGGGAGCAGACAGTTAGGGGGAAAAAGAGTTTTAGAATAAATGAATTGGCATTCTCAGTGCATAAGTGACTGGAGTGAGTAAAGAAAATAAAATAGAATGATAAGGAAGTGGTCATCAGAGGGAGGGAGGCTCAAAATTGAGATTTCGGAGGTGGTATGTTGTTATAGAAAAGGAATACACATGGGGAGAGTGGCTGCAGTGTGGCAGAGGAAAGGCCCATTGATGGTGAGGAAATCAAGTCCCAAGAGTCCAAGTGGTTATACCACTCACCATCCAGGGGGATACAGAGGTCCCAATAATGATGATGAGTATAGGAATGAGAGGAAGTCAGTGAATCATATCCTCAAGAATTGTTAAATGAGACGGAGGGAGAGAGGGAGGAGATAACAGGGAGAGCTTGGCTGGAAGGAGTCTGATCAGATTTCAGGAGCTTCCCAGGAGAAATGTGGTGGAGGTGGCAATGCAGGGAAATGCACATTCGCTCCTGGAGGATAAGAGAGAGCACAGCCTCCACTCAAATGTGTGTTCCAGAGAACACTTCAGAAGAGTTTGGAGGCTTGGGAAAGTGGTGGAAGTAAGAGTTGTACAGAGTAACATAGAAGTAAGAGCTCGGAGGTGATGGATGTCTGGGAAGCTTGGGATTCCAGGGGCCACAGGGATGTGAGGCCAGATGAAAGAGGTCCCCAGTTCTCCTTAAAGATGGAGGCAACCAGTACAGACCATAGTCCGGAGCGTTTAGGGGTCACCTAACGTGAGCGTGAGAGGTCTGAGCACGCTATCATGTCCTTATTAAAAGGTATGATTTAGCTTTCCCACAAGTGACTATGTGAACCATGAGAGTAATTCTTCAGAGACATGGAGCTGAATGGGAAGTTTGACAATGAGCAGAGCAGAGTAGCACAAACTTATACGAATAAAGGGTTCTAGTATATGGTGAAAAAGACAACATTTCAGTTTCTCAGTGTATCTCCAGTGCCTAGGAAGAGCCTGGCACATGACAGAGTCTCAACAATGAGCGGACTAATTAATTAACAAGAAAGATTGCAAGGATACTGGAATATGTGAAAACTTTGCCTCAAGAGAAGTCAGAGGAATAAAATCTTGTCATAAAGTCATCCAGCGGAGAAGAGCCACCAAGTGTATCCTGGGGCAATTGTGGATGCTTTCATAGCCCAGGGGGATAGTGTGGTCTCTAGTAGTTCAAATGTTGTAATTACTGCTGATTTGTTTGGTGTTATTGTGAGTCTTTGATCCTTGCAAGTGTGTCCCACTCCCTAAAAAAAATTCCAGTTTCCAAAGTGTGGTTCAAAGACAGAAAGCTTGAGATTTAATACATTGTGTGGCTTGTGATTAGAATAATCCTCCATTGATAATTCATATATTCAGCACAAGGTCCACTAAGGCCCGTCCGCTTTCCAAGCGCCAAATATTTCTTTCCTAGGGAAAACAAAATTTGCAACTCTAAATTGATCACACTCCCAGTTATCTCCTATTATTTCAGTTACATGACATTGAGCTCTCAAAACAAACTTAATTTTCATCACATCGAATAAAAAAAAAATACCAGTCACACTGATCTATTAGGAAGAAGGTAGGTTACACAAAATCAAATGGCAATATATTGCTGCTGCTCTGAAAAAGAACTGCCACTCTAGAGAATACTCCCTTCCTAAATGGCTATAAAGGCCCTACGCTCCAAAAAAGTCAGAAGAAAAATTACCTCCCAGCTTGTGCATTTATTTTTATGGCTGCAGTTGATTGCTCCCTCCAACTCCTGCCTGCAACAGACCCCAGCGCCTGTCAATTCCCAGACCTAATCCTACACCAGTTTCCAAAGCCCCGACTGGGCCAGTTTGCTGAAATGACATGATACGGTTGGCTTTTGCTAGGCATCCAAGTCAAGAATTATAAAGTGAATGAGTCTATCTGTCTTTATAAGTGCATTGTGAACTTTATAGTTTAATATTAAACTTGCATCATAAAAAATGGCTCATAAATGGCTAATAAAAGCCTAGTTTACAGCTTATAAATTGCATCAGTACTTTACACGGTTTGCTTAGGAAGATTTATGTGCAAGCTCTTTGTCTCCTGGTTAAAGATTATTTCTCCCCAAAAAACCATTAAAAATAACTATTGAAAAATGACCCTTTGGTTGAACTCTGTGTGGTACTGAATTTGAGGCATCCAAGAAGTTCAAGCCCAGTGTGCTGGTGCTTATGGATGTCAGAGGACACGCCTGGGGTTCCAGGGAGGCCCAGAGTGAGGTGCACCAGGAGGTCTCCCTGGGAGGCACAGTAGGCCCAGACAAATCAGCAGTAACCTTGACATCATCATGTCTACACAACCCTTAGTATGAAATCGAGTGTTATTCCGGTCCTGAGGGCACAAAGACCTTTGTGAAAACAGCAGAAAGGCCAACATGCCCAGCCCTAAACCACAGAGAGTAGGTGGGCTCCCGCCAAGAACACTGGGAAACTCCTTTAATGATTTTGTAAGATGGCCTCACTTGCTCCTTCTGCCTCCCTTTCTGTCTCCTCTGCTTAATGTACTCATGAAATATGTGACTGCAATCCACTCACCCCCTCCTCCCTATTTCACTTTTTATTACCCATTGCACTGCTTTATCCAGGTTTATATACTTTATTATGTTCTCTGCTGTCACTTCTCTTATTTCATTTTTGATTTTTATTGTAACTCAGCGATTGGCAGCTGTGTTGCCACTGTCTCCCCTCCCGCCTCCCTGTGCCCCTCTGCGGTGCCAGAGACCAAGGTCTCTCATTACATATTGATTTCTAACTCTGGAGACATTGGCAAGGAGGTAGCATTCTGTGACGCAATGCCCTGGATGTGGGGGTAGGAACCTGGGTTCCTGCGTTGATTTTGCCACTAGGTAGCTCTGATGCTTTGGGGCATTTAGTTAGCTTTTGAGCAGGTCAGATGAAAAGACAAGTGATACAACTAAATGATCAGATGCCGCCTTATCTACAAAATGTGCATACGGACTTCTCCACTTCCCACCCAAGATTGTTATTAGGACGAAATGAGATTACGGCGGTCAAAGATCTTCGAATACTCTAATGCTCTCTCCATAGCTACAAGATTAAAGGGTGATTTCAGCACCTTCATTGTCAGCATACTATTTTTTTATATCTCAAGATCAAGCAATCAAAAATTATGTCCCTCTGCTTTTTTTATGGGAGCCGTCCCAAGTTTTCTCAAGACAGGCATTCAATCATTCTTGTATTTACAAAACTAGGTGCCAGAGAGAGGAGATCAAAGAAATAAAGAGCACAGATTCTGCCCTCACTCTGCTTTCTAAGAAGACAAAGAGATCCAGCTATTACAGAAGAAATAGCACGCACGGGGGCAGGAGTGTTGCCTTGGGCCTTTTGGAAGGAGACAAGATTTAAGCTACATCTTGGAGGCAGAAATGGTTCTTCATAATTCTAAAGTAACATCGAATGGGTTTTAATTTTAGTAATTTGGAAAGTAGGGAGCTTCTCTGTAATGAATTGCTTCATCTCTGCCAAATATTGGTGTGTAGAGCAGCTTAGGCCCACCAGGGAACGATAAGAATTCAGGACTTCCTGCATCTTCGTTTCAAAACATTGAAGGAAAGCCAAGTCTTTTAATCATCAATTGTAGCAAATACAAAATTAGGGTCCTACATGGGTTGCATTCTTTGTCCTCTTTGATTTGAGGAACTTCTTCTTCCTCCAACAAAATATGGGGCTTAAATAAAAGCTTCATGACCTCAGGCCCCCTGACAATGCTCAAAGGGAGAGAACCCCGGTCCAAGATCAGTCCTTTCCCTGGGATTCACTTACCTGAATCTTAGAAGAGATAATGCCTTTAACTGATGATAATAAAGCTGAGAAGATGAGACGCGATGCGGAGAGGGATTTGGTGGCCTGGAGCCCTGGCATCCAGATATTCCAGTTATTCTCCAGCCATTCCAGGTTATAGGAGCAAGTAACTTCTCCATTTCACTCCAGCCAAGTGCACTGGGTAGTCTGGCACTTGTGATCAAAAGCATTCTCATTAAGATAGCATGGTGTCACAGTTCTTCAGGAGCAAGCCTCAGTCTACTCTTCCCAGCTCATTTCTAATCAGTCCCTTACCTGCCACCTAAACTCCCATCGTGAAGAATCTCTGTGGTTTCTCCAACCCCACCATGCCTGTTCACAGCTCCACAGGTTTGCATATTCTTTATCCTCTGTCTGGAACATTCTCCCCTGATCTGTCTATCTGGAAAGCTTCAATTCTTCCCTCAAGGCTCTGCTCAAACACTACGGCCACTCTGAAACCTCCCACTATGCTGCAAACCACAGGTTTATTTGCACTGAATGCACAATTGTTTAAGTACCTAATGGATACTGTCAACATGATTAACTCTGAGTTAGACCCACAGGGGAAAGCAAAAATCCGTAGGACCAACAGACACTGCTTTTGCCATCAAAGAGTTAATCGTTTAGTTGAGGAGTAAAATTAATTCCATGAAACAATATGAGAGAATGTACAATCAAGCCCCAATTTGGGCAGTACAGATTTTAAATGCCAAAGGAGTTGAGAGAAGGAGAATATCCATCACAGCTGATTCTGCAAAAACTCCAACTCATGGCTCACATGTGGATAGCAGCTGAAAATAGCGTGCTCTCACTGATCCGGCCTGCCACCAGCAAATTATTGAAATTTTCTCCCCATCAAGGGTAAAGAAGGAAAAAAGCAGGGAGGGAGAAGAAATTATGGAATTATAAACATTCTCACCTAGGAGAGGAAACAGTAGAAATGCAAATGAGGTCGTCAAAATTTGCTTCACCTCTTTCACCAAGCAATTCCACTTCTGGGTGTTTATCCTAGAGAAATATTCAGAATGCACAAAGAGTCAGCATTGTTAGTAATGGAGAAAAACTGCAAACAAGTTCATCAGTGGGAAACCGGTTGAACACATTTTGTTATAGCTGTACTGCGGAATCCTATTGCAGCCATTAAAAGAGAATGGTCTGTTTCTTTATGTACTGTCATGGAAAGACCATCAAAATCTATTATTAAACAGAAAAAATAGCAAGTTGTAAAAATATCACTATAGTATGATCGAGTTCACATAAAACACAGAGGCAGAAAATAATGTTTCTCTGTACCATCGTTCATTCATTCATTCAACAATTATCTATTGGGCTCCTATTATGTGCCAGGCAATGTCCTGAGTGTTAGAGAATCCACAAAATAGCAAAACTCCTTAGCGTCCCAGAGTTTCCATCATAGTGAGATGAGACAGACATGAAGCAAATAGGCAAGGAAGCTATGCCATACATCAGATGACAGTGAGAGGCATAGAGAAAAATAACGCAGTGTACAGGGGGAAAGGAGTGCCTGCGGAGGGGACGTCGCTATTTGAATAGGGTGGCAGAGAGATCAGACACCTGAAGGAGGTGAGGGTGCGGTGGATATCTGGGAGGAGAGCATTCTAGGCAAAGGGATCAGCCAGTGCCAAGGGTACAGTGCCTGGGACGGGCAGAGTGAGTAACGAGGGGATCGGAAGGATGTCGGACAGAGAGGTAGTGGGGGCCACTTCATGCAGAGCTTGGAGGCCATCCTGAAGACTCCAGCTTTCACCCTCAATGAGACAACAAGCCCCTGGAGTGCTGCGCAGAGACATACTGTGATCTGAGTTCTGTTTCCCCTGGGCCACTCTGGCTGCTATGCTGAGAACAGATTGTTGGGGAGCAAGAGTGCGAGCAGGGAGACCATTTAGGAGACTAATAAAATGACCCAGCAAAAACTGCTGGTGACACGGGCCAGGATGAGAGCAGGGGAGCTGGGGAGAACTGGTTGGGTTCTGGCTGCATTTTGGAGGTGGAGTCAATGGGATTTAGAAATGGAGCGAGTGTGATGCATGTAAAAAGAGGTTCTTTTCTTTTTTCCAAGGCAAATGAAAGAACTAAGTGGCCATTAGCCGAGATGGGGAAACTATGGGAGGAACAGGTTTAGGGGAGGATACATGTATATGAAATGAGAACGTGAGTATGTAAATAATTTACGTGTGTTTTCCCTATACTCCCTTCATGTCTTTTCTTCTTATCCCAAACTCTAGCTAAGCTCCGTAATTCCTAGAACCAGGGATTTGTGTAGGGCAGAAACAGAAGTAGCCTGCAGTCCAGGAATCCTTCTTATTGGGTAAAAGACTTAGCAAATCTCATTGAGGAAATGGTGTTGAGCAGGGGAACGAGAAAAGTCTCTTGAGGGTAAAGAGCTAGAGAAAAGACATTTCCCCAAGGCTGGGTAGGAAGGGAAGAGGCTGAGATTTCGGGACTGGGAACCAGGTCCCACTCTTTGGCAGTCCTGCTAGGGACATAGCAGATAGTTGGAGAGTCAGCAGGGTGGACTGGTCCTTAGGCCCTGGGTCTGCAGCCTTTGCAGAATTTGCAGTCCTGAGCAGAGTAAAGGGCAGCAGAGAGAGTCATAATTTAGGAAGACCATGAAGGCAAGGACAAGGGACATCTGAGGAGTAAGTGTGGGGACTAAAACCCCATGGGCACCTGCCATGCCTTAGAACTACATAAGACTCACCACTTGGCCCAATGCAATGGCAGAACGCCAAAATATCTACAATTAAATTTTCTGCCGGTTTGACAGAACGAGGGGTTGGAATCACATATTACACTGAGTTATGGAAAATGAAAAACAGTCTTTCTTGAACATCTGAATTTGTATGGCTAGATTTACGTCCACCAGAGGGGAAAACGTACATTGAATGGTCTAAAAGACCACAGTTCAACTGCTTTACTCTATGAGTTCTGTGTTGTTTGATTATTTCCCCACAAATATACGTCTATGGCATACTTGCGTAATTAGTATTATTTTTTATCCTCACCTCATTCTGAAGCCCAGCTGTTGAGAAATCCTGGTAAAGACCTCTTTTTCATCCAGTACTAATCCTTGCGTCACCACATTTTGCTATACAGATAGATTTTTATCCCATGTAATAATAAAAGATTTCTCAAGGAAAGGAATATAAATTCATTTTTCTCATAAATAAAACTACATTTTAAACACACCAGGTAAAACAACTCAATACAGAAATTTCACTAAAGCCGCTTGTCAAGTGAACATCATCCTGTGCACACACACTCCCAACAAATCTTACTTCAAAGTTCCATGTGCCTGGTATAGCTGATAGGGTTTAAGTACACCATGCTTTCAGACATACAGATCTATCTCCATAACAGCTCTCTTGTAACATCATCATGTTCCAGAAACTAAGAATCTTGAACAGGAGGGAAAGATGTATAGTTTGACTGTGGAGAGTTGCTGCAGGAGTGAGATCAATGATATGCAAGTCACTTCAAGGAGGGAGGGACTGCCTCCCAGTAGCTGCCTTATTGAGGGAAGGCAAGACCCTGTGATCTCCGTGGGCCATTCAAAGATGGAGTGATCAATAAACACAGCCTCACAGAGTCCTCATGGATGACTTGATGGTCCTCAAAATGCCCAATGGGCCGAGGGAGTCCTCCCAGGCTCACAGACCCATGTGGAATTTGAAGTGTGAAGAGCTGCAATCTACCAAGACGCCTGGAGCCCCCATCAGCATCAATGAGCCTGACTTGTGGCCAAACTCCCTTGGCTTCTGTGATAAGTCTTAGATCTGCAACCTGTCCAGGCTCAGGAAACCACGTGGGCTCTAATCTGGGAACCTGCTTTGTGCCTGAGTTGACCTTGCTCAAGTCTTCCTAAGGGAAATCTTTCAAGTTGCTCCAAAGATCACAGGACCAGGTGTTGTGAACACCTGGCTGTCCTACTGGCTGAGGAATCTGCCTCCTTTCCTGTTTTCCACAAGGCCCTTCCAAGAGGAACTCTGATCCCCTGAGTCTCAGTCCCTCCTAAAAGCACAAGAGGGCCAGTGTTCCCCACTATGGCTACGGACGTGCCCCCTCCACTGCGGGTTCTGAAGCATCCTTCCTCTCCATGCAGTCCCCCCAACAAATCTCTTTCCCGTGCTTAGGCCATTCAAGTAGGGAGTAAACGATCAATAAATTTAGCCCCAGCAAGTCTTCACATTGCACCTACCCCCAGGATCAGCTACATATTTTGTGGGGCCCAGTGCAAAATGAAAGTGTGGGGCTCCTTATCTGAAAATTATTAAGAATTTATTACAAGTTAAAAATTGTTAAGAATTTTAAGACAGGGCTAGCAGAGCATTAAACCAAGCAGGAGCCCATTCTGGGCGCTGTGGGGCTGTACAGATCACACGCCAGCGAAGCTGGCCCTGCCTACCCCATCTACCTAAGGCCTAAGGCCAAACCCTCGTTAGTAATGGGATGGCAATGCTTTCCTGGGGTTTCTCTCAAAAGATAGTGGGCCCTGGGCCTGATCAGAAGAGAACTACCCAGGTCCACCCAGGATGCAAGGGTGGAGTCACACCTTGGGTAGGGAGGTAGGGAGGGAGAAAGACAAACTGCTAGGAGGGAAACTTTCTAGGTCAAAAGGGAAAAAGAAATCACTTGGGGAGTCATTTTAAGAGGCTAAGGAGGTAGGAGAGGGAGGGGGATTTTTGAGTGTCTAGAATAAGCATTGGCCTTACCGAAACTTCCCATCAACTGGAGAAAGCACATTCCTTATTACATGGTTAAGAAAATGAAGCTCAAACAGAATGAGAAATTTGCTTAAAGTTATGCAAGTAGTAAGTCATGAACGAATGGAGGGTTCCTGTGTCTTTGTCTTAAGGAAACCACTTTGAGACAACTTTTTCATATCCTCACTAACAATATTAAATTCTTAAATTTGAATGTCCCCAGTGAACAAATAATAACAACATGAACTACTGAGTGCATTTAAACTGTTATTATGTACCAGACACAGTGCTGAGGACTTTTGCCCATGTTTTGTGTTTAAATCTCCCCCAAACGCTAAGACATGGGCACTGTTGTTTTCCTTATTTTGCGGTTGAGAAAACCAAGTGATGAGAGCTCAAGAAAATTGCCCATAACTCACATCTCTAGTAAAGGGCCAGCCACATTTGGAATCCAGAAATCTCTGTCTCCAAGACCATTAACCACAGTACCCTTCTGCTTCCTTTAACTGTGGGGCAAACATTTCCAGCACCAGGTCAGAACTTGAGAGAAGGTCCATGCAGATGAGATGAGCCTTCTTTAAGACCATGCCTCCGAAAGGGTATGAAGAGTCATTCTACCTACATCACAGGCAGTTACAAAATATAGTGTTCCAAATGTACAGAACTTCTAAAGAGTATTTCCACTGAGAGTTTGGATCTGCATTAAATTTAAACATCATCAGAATGTAAACATGGTAAGAGCTAAAAGTTTGTTAAAAGAGGCAGCAATAATGAAGTCTAAAATAGGCAGGAGAGCTGGTCCAGGAAACATCACCAACTGGCTGGTGTCGTTGGGTCTCTGGGGTTTGTTACTCCATTGGTTAAAATGAGCTTAATTGAAGGAAGTAATTTCTAAAGACCTAATTAAGCTCTACGATTTTTAGAATGTCTCTTGTCTACGGAAGTCCCACAAAACTTGCAATATTGCTTATTCATTCATTTGTTTGTTTGTTCATTTATCTGGTTGGTTGGATTCAAAGGTTTCTGGGCTCACTTTCCTGGGAAATTTCTTTAATCAACTGTTAACAGCAAATCAAGACCTCCACCAGCTGAAACACTGGAGAACAGGTAATGCATAATGTATCCTATGACTGCTCTGTAGAACCAAGACTCTAAGGACTTAGAAGTCCGATTTCTATCCTAAATACTGTAACAGTGATGTCACTCCATCTACAAAGAGGCTTTAAATAGGCAGATCCGCCATCAGGGTCAGGACTCAGAAAAGAGCCGTGGACACTCGACTACAGTTCTAGCCCCACATCTGCCCTCAGGCAGCAACATGCTTCCCTTGCACCTTGCCTCCCGCTCCCTCCTGTGCTGTTTTTGTCTTCTGAACTTCTTGGCTCAGTAATCCTTCCTCAGGCCCTCACTTGCCCTTGGTCATGAGCACACATTAGGCCTCTATATTTTGACCCTCAGAATTGTTTCTTGCACACAATTTCCATTTGTCCTCTTGGCTTCATCTGCTTCCGACCACTCTAAGGAGCCACCTACTCACTCAAGCTTAATCTCCCAGGATACCACTTGGCCGGGGCCTCAGAGCGCCTGACCTGGCCCATTACAAGGGAGGCGTGGAGTTACTGGACATCAGGAGGACTTGGTCTCACTTCTTACCTTTGCTTTAGTTTCCTCATAGAAAATTGGATGTCGTAGTACATCATGTTAGTTCATTTTAAAGCTCAAATCTCTAAAATTTACAACTCAGGACTAAAACATCAGTGATTGAAAGTGATGAAGAAGAGAAAGGGAATTGAGGAGAAGGAAGGGGAGAACTCCAGTGATAAACCCTAAGAATTAGCATACATCTGGAAAGTTACCCTGTTACCACGGGTACCAAATGCGGCAGCTGAGCTCAGTTAAATTCACCGAAATTTGAGATCAGTCGTTTTACAGAAAATGATTTTGATGAAATTAATTCAATCTGCCATTCTGGTTTTTAAGCAGCAATAATGATTCCCTTGGCTAAAATGTTGGGCTTTTGGAAGGGGAGGGAAACTTTAGTATTATCAAGTGAGGTATCCCCCAAGAGTTCTGACTTAGATCTGTAGCTGAGCCAAGACATCTGGCAATTTCAAAAATTGAACTTGATCTTTAACAAATATAGACATAAATGTGAAGAACATAAAATCGCTCTTCAGAATGAGCCTTAATGGGCTGCATTGCCTTTCAGAAACATTTTCTAATGAGCCTTCGGACACGAAGTGATTTCAATTTGTAATGCATTTGAGGCAAAACCAAGAGGAGAAATTACATTTGCTTTTCCCCACTGGGTTGTTAAGGGTCCCAGATTCACAAGCCTCCGACACTCAATTGTGGGCAATGCTCTTCATGTTCAATCCTCTCCCTTGCTGGGGCTGGCACCCGGAAGGCCCAAGTATAATGGGGCCCTACAGAACCTTACAGACCAACAATCCATGGACAGCCCAGGCAGCAAACAGCAAGGGAGGCCCTGTCTGTGCCAGGCACCATGCTAAGCACTGACTGGAGAAAGAAGAAAAAAGGATACAGAGATGAAAGAGAAACAGAACTCATGGGCCAGGAGTGGGTGGCACACCTAAGTCTTCTAGAACCTAGGTCTCCATTCTCCCAAGTTCTTTGGAGGATTGGCCTTTGAGAATCAGGCCTCTGACCTTGGAAACTTCATTCTCCCTCCTACACCCCTGCAGATGCTCTGACTATCAATATATACCCCAGGTTACTTCCTGAGTTTCTCAGAGAGACCTGTTCCCTGATATGCGACATCCTGTGCATTGGATTCATGTTTTGCTGATGCACCTGTTTGGTACTAACGTCATAATGTTTTTACTGCTTTCCACATCTTCACATCAATTTAACCTGGGCAGAGCAGACTCTAAGCTTGTTATGTGGGCTTTTCCATAGGTCACCAAAATTTAGAGGAACCCAACATATGATAGAGATATTTTAAAATTTTAGGCAAATTTTAAGTCTCTTTCTCTTCAGTTCTTCCGTTATGTCAACATCTCTAGTTAGGAGCACATCACTGGCCCTAGGCCGGGCCCTGAAGCAACCAATACAGATAGATTGAGCCAAAGAGCCAAGATCAAGGGAAAAGGGTTCCTGGGCCTTGGGCATCTTTGTGAGTTCCAGAGGAACACCCTCACTCTGTTAGGCACATCTGGGCTGAGGGCTAGTCTGTAAGAGTCTATTTTGCAAGTTAGAAAGTGTGCCTCTCAGGGCAGACAGAGCTCCAAGGGTCCACAGCTTGGGGAACCTCTGGCTTTCTTGACTTCCTTAGGTTAGACACACAAGTACACATCTTGGCAAGCAGAGCCGGGGCTGGACTTCAGCCCCAGTCACCTCTCAGCCTATGTCTTTTTTTTTTTTTTTTTTTTTTTTAAAGATTTTTTTATTTATTTATTTTTCCCCCCAAAGCCCCAGTAGATAGTTGTGTGTCACAGCTGCACATCCTTCTAGTTGCTGTATGTGGGACGCGGCCTCAGCATGGCCGGAGAAGCAGCGCGTCGGTGCGAGCCCGGGATCCGAACCCGGGTCGCCAGCAGTGGAGCGCGCTCACTTAACCACCAAGCCACGGGGCCGGCCCTCAGCCTATGTCTTTGTATAGGTCATAACCTGTTCAACTGTAAGCAGTGGCCCTCTGTCAGGAAATGGCTATCCTTCTTGGGTCCTTCTTAGATTCTTTTCTGGGCATTTGCCCCTGCTAAGTCCATTGACAGGATGCCTCTGGCCTCCAAAATGACCTGGGCCTCGACTCATCAGTAACCCATTGCCTTCCCTGGGGCATGCCTACCTGGACTTCCCTGGAGAACAGTGTCACTCTTGGGCAAGCCCACCATGCTGCCTCGCTTCCAGTCTCCTGAGATGCTAATATTCAGGATCCTGGAAAGATTGTTAAGAATTGTTCATAACCAATACAGTAGAGTGGCCAAGAACCTTGTTCTGCAACCGGGCTGTCTACGTTGCAATTCATGTTCCAACCTTTCTTAGTTGTATAAGCTTGAGCAAGTTTCTTAAGCAATTTGCAGCTCAGTTACCTCCTCCAGAAAGTGAGGATAGTAGCTTTAACCTCACAGCATTGTTGGGTGGACTAACTGAGTTAGCACATGAAAAGGTCTTAGAGCAGTACCTGTTCCATGCACTATTTAGCACTTGTTAGGTGCTAAGTATTAACTATTATTATTGTTGTTTATCCATCGAAAGATGTTTTATAATGAGGTCCTTACAGACCAAACTGTCCTACTACGTGCCCCCAATATTGTTCAAAATAGTTTTAGGAAGACAAAAAATAATTCTAAGTAAGGGATATGGGTCAGCCCTTCCTACTTTGCCTTAGTGTTGAGAGTGGAGCATGCATACACAGGACCATATCACACATACGTATACAGTCATGCACTGCATAACAACGTTTCCATCAACGACGGACCGCATATATGACAGTGGTCCAGTAAGATCAGTATCATATAGCCTAGGTGTGTAGTAGGCTGCACCATCTAGGTTTGTGTAAATACACTATGATATTCGCCTGACAACAAAATCGGCTGACTCATTTCTCAGAACGTGTCCCCGTTGTTAAGTGATGCATGACTGTATTTATGTACATATTATGGGTACATAGTGGGACCATATTTCATGTGCTATGAAATGCTCCTTTTAAACTCTTTAAGCTCATTCTCCTTACTTGTGAAATGAGCAATAATTACATGAGACAATCCATCTAGTGTGTCTACCAGTTCTTCTCTCTCTTCTTTCTAGGTCTCCACACAAACTCTTGTTCTTCTGTCACCCTCACCATTCTGCTTCCCTTCTCTCTCCTCCATCTCTCCCCAGAGCATCAGAGCAAACGTAGAAGAAAAAAAAATTCACCCATGATCCACCTCCCAGAGAGGGCCAATAAAAATATTGTGTTGTATTTTCTCTCTTGAGAAAGGTAGAGCTGTCTCCTCTGGACCTCGGTTTCATGGCCTGCGTAATGGAGACAGAGAATGTGGACACCAGCCAGAAGGGGTCTCATGAGTTTTAAATGAGATTGTGCAGATCTGAGTGCCTGGCATTGCATTCAATAAACATTGGTTCTTCCTTCTAGCTATGGTGCTGCTTAGAAGGCTGATCTCAGTCAACGATATTTTTTCTAAAACTCAGCACACACTGGCCTGTGTATAAACCTTTCCTGTTGGTGCAATTTTTCTGCCTGGCGTCTCTCCTCTGTCCTTCCCTACCACCCTGTGTTTTGCTGATGGCAAATCAATGGCACATTTTTCTTAAACAGCCTGCACTTGGTATTTTACTACCGACCACGAGGGCCCCCGCCTTTTAATTACTCCTGCTGAGCCCAGCACTATATATAACACTAATGTTTCTGGGACTGCCAGCAATTAAAGCCAAAAATAAATAACACATTACAAGCTGCAAACCCAGCTAGGCCTGGGAAATGCTATGGATGGATAGAAGGCTTTTGTTTTTAATTGCTCAAGTTTATCCAGACCCTGCAGAATGTAAACACCTGACAAACAGCTGTTTGCCAGGGGATGGAGAAGAGGAGGCCTTCACTTCAATCTCTTTTCTCTTGTTCTTTTCCTTGCTCTGGGCCCCAGGGAACTGACTTATTCTGCCTCAGTGTTTCCTTCTACAAAAGGGGGATGTTCAAGAACAAGCGAATGTGTGCACACACATTGACAAGCATGCAGCTCTTGGTCATGCGTCGAATTGGAATGAGCTGTATTGATTTTTGTTGTTATTTTTGTTTTTCTAGCTTGAATAGAATACTGAAAGGACAGTTTTGATGAATACTTAACTTATTTCATCTATTGAATGTGTGAGTTTCATGCCAAAGACTGTCCATATCCAGGAAGAGCAATTATAAAATCAAATTGTTAAAGCTCTCTTTGAAGCTCAACTTGGACAATTAACTATTTTTAATTCTCGCCAAAGGAAGTCCTTGTGCAGTACCCACATCAAAAGGGTGGCTGTGCTGCCAACAGCTCCCAACTGTGGGATGCAAGAGTAAAGGTTTGCCTGGAAGGACCCTGAGTCACATCCAGCCTCTGCCTCTCACCATCCAGCTCTGACTTTTTTCTACCTAATAGACATAAGATTAAAGGATCCACGTGTCCTGACATTATAAATGCATCTGACACATTTTGCAAAATGGTTCTTAGAAAGATTGCATCAATAAAAACTCTGTTTTACAAGGTCAGAAATGATTCTCCCTATTGGTGCTGCTGGATGCCTTCTTAATGGCTCCGCCCAGCACCAAGAGCCATGTGGACTCCAGGCCAGTTTCCTCTCTGCTCCAGCCCTGAGCAGCCTCCTTGGTATGCCTGAGAGAGCAGGAAGGTACGTGCTGCTGCCAGTTAAGGCAGAACTCGGCAACTGCCTCGCCAGCAGATGGCTGCACTGTGGTTGTGTCCCCCCAAGTCTTACTGCCAAGAAATGCAAGACATAAAATTCAAACACACAGGGGCAAGTCCACATGCATTTTCCTTTACCCATGGGTGTTGGCTGCTTTGCAGCAGGCAAAGCATCTCTCTTAAAAGCAACAAATAATAGGCCTTGACGGCAGCAGCACTGAACTAACGCTGACTCATGAATGTCATCATTGTTCTTCCTGCTATGGGCATTAGTCCGTGTTCAGACCTAAGCCAGAATGTCTGCATAGAGAACAAAGCTGATTATCTCTACAACAGCTTTACCCTAGGCACTTTGCTAATGCAGGTAAACAAGTGCAAAGCCAGGCCTCGTTTTGGGGGACCAAACATCCAAGGACTAGAAGCCAAGACAGCCTACGGTTACATTGTCCATTTGTTCCCATTGCTTCCTCTTGACGGTTCCCTTCAAAAGGAGGGAGCCCATGAATCGCTTTTGGTTCCCTGAGAAGTGCCAGCCTGCCTTATTCATGAAACCCAGGAATCATCATGTGTTGACTGCCAACAAGCCAAAAAAACTACTAGCGCTCTCCTTCAACTCCAGCGTTGCGTACCCTTCCCCAGCACCTGCCAAGGCTCTAGGCATCCACTGTCCTGCCCTGGGGTAGGGCTGAAGGAGAGGGCAGCGGACCTGCTTCTGGCAGCCAGCCGTCTGGCACAGCCCAGCTGGAAGCTCAGGCTCATTGCCTCTCCATCTCTTTTCAAGTCACATCCATCAACATCCTTTTTTCACGCTGTCAGGTTCCTAGCCCCCACCTCCACCCTTGCCCACTCTCAGATTGGCCTACTTTCCTTGAACAAATGTTTTATTTCTCGCATTGATGGATATCTTGGCACCGCACCCCTGTTATACACTGGATTGAACACCATACCCATTTAATTTGAAGGGTAATCATTTTTCTCTTGCAAATATGGACTGTAGATGGTTAAGGTTCCTGTCCACTGCTCCCAGTGCTGTTAGACATTTTGGCCTCTGACCGAAGTGTTAGAAATGGCCAGAGGAGGACAGAAGAATTCTTCCAAAGATGGCATGGGAGGTGTGTGACCCATGGTGGGAAATGAGGGGCCAAGATGCCATAATCTGGGGGAGGTTCAAACTCGGATACCTCCATGGCTGGACAGATAAGACAAATGTGAAAAACTAGCCTTTGTAAAATAACAGAGCGGTGGGGCAGAGAAGTGGAGAACGCACACCCCTCCAAAGGGCATTTAAATTCAATTTGAAAAATAATTGCTATCCAGAAAATCCCATCCACAGATCTCTCTACAGAAGCTACCAGTTTGCAGTCCCTGGATGGTGGCAAGTACCTGGCTTAGAGGGACAGACACCCAGAGCTTATTGCAGGCAGTTCAAACTGGTGTTCTGATTTCACTCAGATCACAGAAGCACAAAGAATATCTTTTCTTTATCCAGCCATAAATATTGATCAGATGACTTTTTAAATCACCTAATTGCTAATTGCACATCTGCTTAGAAATGTCCTTTGTCCAATATTCCCTCAAAGCAGCTGCACGGGAACCTCAACTGTAATTTCCCTAACACATCTGTCAACATTTACGCCCAGCTCTATACCACCTACAGAAACGTACAAGGCACTTAAAACCACAGCTGGTTTTCAGCACTCACACTGTAATTCACCAATTACCAAGGCTTAAAAAATCATTCCAGGGTGGACCAGGAATTATGTAAGCCACAGATATAACAGTGATTATACCTGGCCCTTCTGGGTGGCTCTCACCTCAGCCACAGGAATCACTTTGCAAATACTAATTAGTTGCATTCATTCGGGGATGCCCCGTGTGGAACGCGGCAGCCATTGGAAACTGGAAGAGAAGCCCTGAGCCACTCTGTCAATCAAACGGGAAGGTCAGTGGCTCAGAGCCTAGCTTTATTCCACATGGTGTACCAGAGAACAGAATGAGGCAACAGAGGTGGTTCTGGCAAAAGTCGTAGGTACCAAGGGAAAAAGAATGGAGTAATAACGGCCTAAGGGTTCCCAAAATTCATAGAGAGGAGGGGAAATTGAGTTATGATTGGAATCAGAACTGAATCGACATCTCTCAATCTGATTGCCTACACCTGCTTTAGATTTGCCAGACCTCTTGACATGAACTCCAAGAAGTTCATTTAACTGATCTCCTGCCTCTGGCCTCTCTCTTCTCCAAGTAAACATGCTCACTGCTATCAATCGTCCCATATCACAGTTTTAATGAGGTTAGGAATCTCTAACTCCCTCTAACCCCACCACTGCCATTACCTTTAGTGAAGGTCAGGGCCAAGTCCAGCCTGCTGCCGGTTTTTGTAATAAAGTTTTATTGGCACGCAGCCATTGTCATTCATTTACACAGGGTCGATGGCAGCTGTTGTGCTTCAACAGCAGAGTTGTGTAGTTGCAACACAGATCATATGGCCCACAAAGCATAAAATATTTACTATCTGGCCCTTTAGAGGGAAGGTTTTCCAATCCCTGGTCCAAGGCAGTTCTTCTAACATTTTTCTTGCAAAGCATTTGGAACCCAAAAGGGTATTCATTGGCTTCTTACAAGTGCAAAAATACTTTGAAGTCTCCTGGCTTATCTTAAAATCGTATGACTTTTGCACTACAATATATCTGTTTGTCTTAGTATAAAAATCACAGCTATTTTGTTTGTCCCAAATCTGCAGGTAAAATTGATGTGCAATGGTTTTTTTTGCTCCAAAATAAGAAGGATGGATTCAGGGGTTAAATTCCAAACCTTTCAAGCTAATATTTAAGGGTCCAAAGTGTAGGCCACTTGGAAGATTGAATGGAAGTTGATTTAGTCAGGGCCCAGTCAGGAAAACAGAAGCCACTCCAGGTAATATAAAAAGAGGGCATTTTACACAAGGGATTGATTGCAAAAGGGATGGAATAACTAAGACATGGAGAGGCGACAGTGAGACAACTAAGAGATTGGCACCTCAGAAAGCTGCTACCTTTCCCCATCACCACCACCCGAGGCTAGAGACAAAGAGAAGAGACAGGGTTCTAGAATTCAAGAGTTAGGTCCATCCGACAGAAGCTGGAACCACAGAACCACAGTGGGCCTGTGCAGTGATGGAGGAGCCATAGTAGCTACCAAGGCTCCTCCTTTCCTCTGCCGTCCACCCTCCCACTGGCGCCCCCTACACTGCTGAGCCCAGCCAGAAGCCAGGTGGTGGGCCTGGGAACTGTAGTTTTGCTGCACATTACAGAGTGAGAGAAGGGCAGGTAATGGGTCTGAGAGCAAATAGGCAAATGACTGGCACAGAGGGCCATGAGGGGAGGTTGCCACCACTAGAAAGAGTCCATCCAGGTGGCCGCCAAGAAGCCAAAGGGAGTGACAGAGCCTCAGTCAATACATCACAGTGCAGGATCTGGTCCTCAGTGTCCTGACCCAGAGCCATCCTCTGACCACAGATTATTGACTCAAAGAAACATTCGCTCTGAGGAAGCTCATCTAAAACGCTGATGCATAAGAAACCAGAGTAACCATCTAGCTGATGAGACATTTGAGAGGCCTGAACATTATTTCCCTGTATGAAAACTGCAAAGACATCCAAATCATCTGCAGACTTTTTGGTGCATGGAGGCACCCATAAAACGAGGGGTGCTCGTTTTGTGATCAGTGTGTTTTCAGGCATCTGGTTCCTATAGGCTAAGCGATCATCTCTGTGGAAAGGCTATACATGCCGTCAAAAACCGATCCATCTCATCTTTGGGTCAAGGCCCCTATCCACAGAACCAAGCCTACATGAGCACGGCTGGCGTTTGCTCAGTGATTAACCCATCATATTTTCATGTCTGGCTAATGGGCAACTCTTTCTTTAGATAGGCTAACACAATTGATCATGTCTTAATATGGCCTGGGAGACATTCTGCCTCTTTGAGAAGACACATCTTTGCTTTTATTCATTCCATGTTGCTATTATGACTTAATTGTCAGAAGACAGCCATTTCCAGAATACTGGCATAGCAAGATGGGATAATGAAATGAGGTAGGTTTACTACAGCCCCTCGCATGCCACAAGCAGGCCCTCTCTACATTGTCTTTCTGTGTGTTTCTGGTCCTTGGCTGTAGAAAACAATCACAGCGTGCTGACTACATCCTATGCTTCCCCACTCGTAGGCCTTTGCTGATCGGCTTTCCCCCAAGGAATGCCCATTCCCAAGCTCCCTCCAGTGCTCAAGGCCCAATTCGGTGCCTCTCTTTCATCAGTCTGTCCTGATCCCCAAGTCAAGCTAACCTAATTGCCACTCCTCCAAGGCCTCAGAGTATCTTGTTTGAATCCTTCTTTATGTAAAATATTCTAGCTTTATTACGCCCGTAGGTCTTGTTTGACTTCCAAAATTACATACCTAAAGGACAGGAACCATGTCTTCCTCACCTCTATATCCCTAACAGTGCTTTGTATACAGTAGAAGCCCAATAATCGGATTGAGCAACCCTGATAAATGATCTGGTTTCTCTCTGAAAACTTTCCCCTAAATCATCCTATTGTTAGATAGCTTTGATTTTTAGAATGTTCTTCCTTATTTTGACCTAAAATCTTATCCTGTTCATTCATTTGTCTTAGGTTATCCTCTGTTGTTGTTACACTGAATAATTCTATTCCTTCTTCCATGTGGCTACCCTTTAGATATTTGAATAGAAGTATTCAGCTATGCCTGAGACTCCTTTTCTCTCAATCATACCTTCTACACTTTGGGCTCTTTGTAATGCCCATCACTTTGGTTCTGTCTAATGAGTGTCCATTCCTGGGATCTACCCTCCACATCTACTGGACTTTCCACTCAAATTATGCCTGACATTGAACATGATTCCTAGGTAGTCATATATGTTCAGTTACTTCTGTGTGCTTTTGGAAATCACTTTAGATAACTTTGTTCTCCTGCAACCCCCACTCCCACTTAAGGTTTTCAGCTCTTCTGTACAATGCCGGCTACCAGACCACTTTTTTCCAGACCAGCTCTAGATCATTGCATTCCTATACTCAAACTACAGATGCCAGAGCTGGCTCTGCTGTTGGGGATTGAGTTGTCCATGCCCAGCCATCCTCTCATCTGCCACAGAGGTCTTAGTTAATATTCAAAGTGCATTAATGTAAATGTGTTCAATCTTACAATAATCTTCTTATATAACCCAACCTTGAGACAATCCATCACAGAGAGAGAGATTGAGAGAGAACGAGAGAGAGAGACAAAGAGAAAGACTAAGTGTCTCTGGTACCCTGCACGCCCAGGGCCAACAGCTCATCTAGGCCACCCTCAGCTCTCACAAGACAAGAGCAGTAGCCTGCCTCTAACCTATTCTCCGCACAGCATCTGCTGTGAGCTTTTGTGAGCTTTTGAATGCAAATCTGGTCATAACATTCTCCTACTTAAAACACTCCAATGGCTACCCTTTGTTCTTGGGACAAAGACCAAAATTCCTAACATGGTCTTTGTGGCCTTTGATAGATCCTTTAGAAACCACTTAATTGTCCCTTACTTCCCCTCCACCAGACTCAATCAAGCAAACCTCTCTATTACACAGTCTCGTAGTCTCGTGTACCCTTACCACGGTCATGTAATTTTGCATTTAGTTGTGTGACTCTGTGATTTATGTCTGTCTTCCTCTCTAGAGTGTAAGCTCATGTGGCAGGCACCATGTGTATTTCTGCTCATCACCATAGCCCAGCATCAGGCACAGGACCTGATACATAAATAGTCCTCAATAAAGTATTTGTGAATGAAAAGAAAGAAGGATGGTATGGTAGGCTGAATAAGCGTCCCCCAAATGTTACCTATGTCTTAATCCCCAGAACCTATGAATGTTACCTTCATGGCAAAAGGGACTCCAAGATGTGGTTAAGTTAAGGATCTTGAGATGGGGAGATTCTCCTGGATTATCCAGATAAGTCCAATGTGATCACAAAGTCCTTATAAGAGGGGGGCAAGAAGGTCAAATCAGGAAGTAGGAGATGTGAGGGTGGAAGCAAGAGGTTAGAGTGATTCAAGGAAGGAGTCATGAGCCAAGGAATACAAGAGGCCTCCAGAAGCAAGAAAAGGCAAGAAACAGATTCTCCCCTAAAGACTGCAGAAGGAACCAGCCCTGCCAGCACCTTGGCTTTAGCCCAGTGAGACTGATTTCAGACTAATGCCCTCTTTAACAGTAGGAGAATAAATCTGTATTGTATTAAACCACAAGTTTGTAGTAATTTGTTACAGCAGCCATAGGAAACTAATATAGATGGGAAGAAGGAAGGGAAAGAAAAAGACAAAGAAGATATTTCTATCTCTATTTAACATTCGGGAAAAGGTTAAGAAATACTTTACCAAAAAATACTTAAGATCAGAAAGATCAAAGTTCACCTATCCAGGTAAGGATCACTGTTCCTTAAAGGAGGCCTTCCTACATGAAAATGTACTGTGCCAGACTGCATCTGATTCTGTCAGGGACTTCCAGCCACCCACCTTCTAGCCCTTACACTTTGCATGGCACCCTCCTCCCTGCTGTGTTGAGACCTGGAAACTCAAACTCGGCTTACTCTGCTTCAGTGGCATCTCTGCATCCTGCCATGCATCTGACCCTCCTCATGCCCTGTCTCCACCCCCCCGTGACTCCTGCCTAAGCCCTGGGAACTCAAAGGGCCTAAGCAGCCCCTGTGACACCTGAACTGCCATTCATGAGTGGTCTTGGGGCAACAGCTGGAGGCCATGTCTGCTAGGTCCTTGTCTAGTGCTCTGTCCAACCCCCACAATGCCTCCTTGCCTACAGATCAGAAAGATCAGGATTCTTCGGGGCTCTATCTGTGGAGAAAAAAATGACCCTTACTAAAACCTTGCTCATAGGAGAGACCCAACTCTATTTCCATCTAAAAATCCTGCTCAAATGTATTCCAGAGCTTGTCTTTTCTCCCTTACTGCAGGCCGAGGCTTGCCTGGCACGTGTCCTAATTTCTCTCTGCCTCAAAGAAGCCCCCTGACCGAAGGGGGCCGGTTTTCCTATTCAAAGGAGTGCAACCTCCCTGCCTCCACAAATGACATGACATTTGCATAAAGCCTGAATTGAGATGCGCTGGAGCGGGTGATGCATTCAGAAAGCCCCTTGCTCTGTTCCTGTCCGTCAGCCTCGCCAGAGATCATCTGCCCCATGCCTCTGTTTCCGCACAGCCGGCCTCAGAGCCAGCGCAGAGAGGCAGGAATTGGGCCAGCTGCCTGACGACTTTAATGTTAAAATGTGTTGAACATTCACAGGCCACAGAACTCTGCTAAGTGAACCAAATGGGCCTCCCTAAAGCCATATGCTCACTCCGTCACATCCCAGCTGCAGCCCTCCCGCAAACAGGGAGCAGGCTTGCTGGGGAAGCTTTGGGAATTTTTTTTTCCCTCCCTGTTGAACTGCTAATACCAGATGCTGATGTCACAATCTGAGAACTGGCAGAAAAGGCAGCAGCAAGCAGAGCATCCCCAGAGAGCAAGAATCTACTCTTTCCTAACAAGCAATTTTTACAGGCATCTTTAGACTTTTGCATCCCCCCGTGCATACTTAAAAAATGAGATCATTACTGAGTGATTAGGAACTGTGGCAGAGACTGACTAGCTCTTCACCAAAACACTTTCTTCTTTCTCCTGGGCACACAGCTAGACCACATTTGTCAGCCTCCCTAGCAGTAAGATGTGGAGAGTGACTGAGTTTTGGCCAATGGAATGGACTATGTTCCACTTCCATGAAAATGGAGTCTTCCGTGATCTAGAGTGACAAACACCCCAATTTGCCCAGGACTGTCCCCAGTTTTAACACTGAAGGTCCTGCATCCTGAGAAATCTTTCAGACTCTGACACACGGAATGGTTGGTCATCCTAGCGGTCTCCCCCACCCCCACTATGACCTGCCAGCTGTATACAGAGGCTCCCAGGCCCAAGATCATGGTTCTCAAACTTCAGCCTACATGAGCGTTACCTGAAAGCCTTGTTAAAACAGATTGCTGGGTCCCCGCCCCACAGTTTCTGATCCAGTGGGTCTGGGGTGGATCTAGGAATTTACATTTCTAACAAGTTCTCCAGTGCGACTGGTGCTGCTGGACCAGGGACCACACTTGGAGAACTCTGCCCCAGTGGTTCTCAAACTTTGCTACATATTAGAGTTACCTGGGGAGTTAAAAAAAAAAAAAAAAAATCCATCACTTAGGCTGCTGCCCAGATCAGTCACATCAGAATCTCTGAGAGCAAGTCTTAGTTGGCAGTAGATTTTAAAGCTCTATGAGTAATTCCAATTTTCAGCCAAGTTTGAGAACCAGTGCCCAAGATCAGTGTTTTCAAACGTTAATATCCCTCCAAAGCACCTGGACATATTATTAAAATACAGACTCTTATTCAGTCATTCTGGGAAGGGGCCTGGGATTCTGCATTTTTAACATGTTCTTAGGTAAGGATGGAGCTATTGGTCTGGGCAATCACGCTTGGAGAAGCAAGGCCTCCAACCAGTGGCTCTAAGACTTTAGGGTGCATCGGAATCACCTGGAAAACCTTGTTAGGCCACCAAGTTTGCTGGGCTCCACCCCCCGAGTTTCTGATGCAGTAGGCCTGAGGTGGGGCCTAAGGATTTGCATTTTTAATAACTTTGCATTTTTACAAATTTCCTTTTAACAAATTTGCATTTTTAACGATTTGCATTTTTAACATTCCCGAAGAAAGTTCTGGCTACTCTTACCAAAAGAAGAGAAAGGAATGGATTCTGAGCGACAAACCGCAAATGTTCACTACCTTGATACAGGTCCTCATCCATTTTAGGGAAGCACTCATGCTCCTGAAATGAACAGCAAAGAAAACATCTCCCCAGAATTCTCCCTTTGATTCTAGGAAGTGGTCACAATGACAAAAATCCATTCTTATCTCAATATTAGCTGTGTAGTTTCTAATAGAGTCCAAACCAAGCCAGGCTAGAAATATCTCATTGCCAATACTGTTACTACCACAAAAACAACAGCGACAGCCATGACTGGAACTGCTTCCACCAGGACGGCTATCCTACTGCTGGCTAACACGGATAGTCAGCTGTCTACGTACTGCCTACAGGCGTTGTCATAGGCACTTACAATTTTGTCCTTACAACAACCCTAGGAGAGAGGCATGATTATCGCCTTCACATTCCACCTGAGGAAACTGAGGCAGAGAGAAGATAAGCAATGTGTTCAAGGTTGCAAAGCTAGAACCAATATTTGAAACCAGACAGTCTGACTCCAATGTCCATTGTCATAATTATCGCCCTGTACTGTCTCCCTCAGGGACCAGAAAAAACAATGACCTGAAAAGAAACATCCAGACATTATTATTTAAGATTATTATCACTAATATCCTTGTCTCCTTCCCAAGTCTTAAACTTCTGGTATTCACTAAGGCTTTAATTATTTACAGAGAAAATATAAAATCACAGGATAAAAAGGATGTGAAATAGTCCACCAAAACCTGAAGGATCACTGAAGATCCCCAAATGCCTGCTTTGTAGCAGAAGCCTTGGAAAACTGTAAGCAAACTCTTTCCAGCCCCCGTCCTACAGGTATATTATGCTGAGAGCAAATCAGAAGCATTTTCCAACCCACGACTTTGGACGAATCATTTAACCTCACTTAGCTTCAGTTTTTTCATCTGGAGAAGCGAGGCTAAGAACAGAAGCTGCCTCCTAGGATGTGGTGAGAATTAAACAAAGTACTACACGTCAAGTATTTAGTTTACTGTCTGCCCCATAGTAAGTATTAAAGGAGTGTTAACTATTATGAGCTATTGTTATCATCAGTTAAAAAAATCCACTTTGTAGGATTAGTATGAAGATTAGAAATAATATACGTGCCACACCTGGCACTAAATAAATGTATAAATGCTAGCTGTGATGAATAGCCCAACCATGGGCATGCATCATGCTACCTTGAAGTGAATCAGTATTTATGCAACACTTATCCTGTTTCCAGCATTCACCCATTCACTCAACAATTATTATTGAGAAGGGGTCACATTCGGCATACATTTTGAAGGTGGAGCCAATAGAATATATGGATGGATCGGATATGGGGTGTGAAAGAAAGAGAGAAGTCAAAGTTGATCATGAGCACGCAATCCTGTTCACTACGGCGGGAGCGAAACAAGCAAGGATAGAAAAAGAGGGACGTGAAGCTGAAGACACAAAGTACAGATCACGAGGAACCGTGTGCGTGAGAAGTGTGTTCTTCACTCAGAGGGCAATGGGGAGCCATTGATGGGCTAAGAGCAGAGGAGTGCTGACTTGAAGATGAGACTGAGTGCGGTGGAACCAGTAGAAATTCTTCATAATGTAATAGTTTGGGTGAAACATAACAGGGCCTGAATTAAGGTACGCACAGCAGAAATGGATAGGAGGGGAGACATGAGTGAAATGTTGGCGTGCTGGTGTGAATCATTGGATGCTTGAATATAAAGAGTGAGCCAACAGAGGAATCCAGATGGAGTCCCAGGTTTCTGGCTTGGTAGCCATCCATGGCAGAGATTGCCCGTTACCAACCTTTCATTTTCTCCTTCTTCCGTTCCATCAGAAACCCAGCTACTTTATGCTCATCTTTAAAAAAAATATATTTCCCAGAATTTCTTCCAGATAAAGGTAACCGGATGACACCATTCTAGCCAAAGGGGTACAGTTGTCCCCGGGTATCTACATACATTGCTTCCAGAACTCCCCAGGGATACCAAAATCCATGGATGCTCAATTCCCTTATATAAAATGGCGTAGTATTTGCATATAACCTATGCACATCCTCTCATATACTTTAAATCATCTCTAGATCACTTATAATACCTAATACAATGTAAATGCTATGTAAATAGTTGTTATACTGTATTATTTAGAAAATAATAACAAGATAATAATAATAAAATAATGACAGTTGGTTGAATCTGTGGGTGCAGAACCAGTGGATATGGAGGGCCAACTGGATAAGTGTTGAATGGAACTTTCCGGAAAGCTCCTTAGAGTGGCTCACTCAGCTGGAATACACCATCTCATCTCACCCTTCTTCTTTCTTCCTACCTGGAACATGGCCAAGAAAGTAGGTTGGGAGGGGCCATATTGAAACTGCAGAGGGGACCACGTGCAAAAGACAGCTAAGCAAAAATGCTGGGTTCCTGATGATCCTGTCAACCATGGCGCTGGCCCTGGACAGTTGAAGTGGCTGCCGAACAAGGAGAAGGTTGTAGGAAGAGTGAATAATATAATTTTCATCACACAAAGGTCCATTTTATTCTGGTCTTGGGGAGAGCAAAGTGTATCATTTTCTTTTGGCTTTTCACCATTTGCCATCGAATAGAACCAAAGAACCATAGAATTTAGGGTTTGGCAGTTTTCATTTTTAAATCCCTCTTGTCTGTTGAGAGGAAATCAAATGAGGTGGAACTGCCTCTAGTAACTAATACATCAGCAGAGAAGGAAAATCCTCTGTGAGGTTGTGGCTTAGCCCCTTCATCCATCCCGAGACTGTGCTGAACAGTCTTAATTCATGTCCATACACCAATTTACAAGTTACTTAGCACTTTTTACATACATTTCACCACAGCTGCTCCTTCAAAGAATATCTATGGGTATATTTCTATCAGGCAACATTTTGAAAGGAAAAAGATGTGTCATTCTGGGCCTCAAATGGAATGAAGTTGAAATGCGTTTCACCTCATGGAAGCCAGGATGGTTCTCCTTGATGAAGTGCCCTCATGATGTGGCTGCCCTGAATTTGCTTAATATACCACCATCTAGGACTTTGCCCCTGCCCTCCTTCTCTGCTGCCCAAAAACATGATATTGTTAGTTCATATGATCAGATTTCTCTCTCAAGGGAGAAATCACATTAACCCAGCTTACAGGCCTGATGTCTAAAACCAAATAGCAGCTTCTCAATTTACTGTGAGAAAAGGTACAAAAAGAGTGAGGAGCATATCATCAGAGTGAAAAAAATTCACTTGATGGACTGAGTGTTTAAGAGCCTTGTAATAAAGCAGAGTTGGCGTTAGCAACGGGACCAAAACACTTGCTCTTGGTTAACCACAACTTTCACGTCCGTCCCATGTTGATGGTGCCTGTGTCTCCAGAACCAGAAACACTTAAAGACCTTTCCTAACGGTCCTTCCCCGCAGGGGACCTACATTTCCCGCAGGGATTCTCCTGATTGCCAAAGTCTTTCTCTGAATATGTGAATAGCCGGAATAAGGTGGCTGTCTTGTCTTACTATCTCTTTCAGGTGACTTTGCAGTGTTCTGCCCTGATCTATTATGTATCCATATTAAAGTTTAACGCTCAGAAGTCATCCTTATTTCCCTCGTTTCTCAGTTCTTAAGCAATGACTCACTTTAGACCCCAACGGCTGACAAGAGCAATGAAACTAGACTGCTTTCTGCCTGTGGCACAGGAGCCCTTCTCATAATTTCATCGTCTAATATTACGTGTAGTACCAGCGAGAATTCAAACTCTGGGCCGCAGGGAAATTTTTCCGGAAGGCCCCATATAGCCCTCTGCTTAGAAAGTAAGCCACAATTTCCCTAGGAAAGGGCTTCAGGGCAGGATCTCTCTGGAATTCCAAGGCTAGCTGGGCATAATTATGCCTCTGTAGGTAGGGGCCAGTGCATGATTCATACTTGATTCTTATTTGAATTCATACTTGATTCATACTGGAATCTTATCGGGCAATCACTGGCTTGGTAACAGAACAATTCCCCTAACTGGTGTCACTTCCTGTCGTTCAAGCCCTCTCTCTTCTCCCTAGCAGGCCAGATTAATCATACTGTATTTGGACAGCTAAGTGGTGAGCCCACGTATAAAAAGGGTTTTTTGGCAGCAGGGCAGGGTTCTGAACACATTACTGACGAGATAGTCAGTTTCTCTGGCACTGGCATGATGAAAACAACTTGCTGTTGACACACAAGTCACCATATGCAAAAATACATCATTCCAAGAGGCAATCTGCATGGGTGGATGTGGTACTGAAAAACACAGTCGGAGGAAAAGAGGCTATTGGCTCCTTCCTCTCTCTGAGCTGGCACCTGTCTCCAAACAAATCACACTGAGTCAGTCATCAACCCCTCTACCCCTGGCTGTCCAGGCCAGAAATGTCGAGGGGATCGGGGTATCACACTGCAGCCTACTCCCAGCACTCCCAAGCACGCTCTCTGGACCTCAACTATAAAAGGTGGTTGAACTAGTTGGGTTCTAACGGTTCTTCCAATTCCTGTGTTCTATTTTAACTGATGCATTACTAACTACGAAATCACAGCTCCTCAGGCACATAGGGATCAATTCATTCCATAATAGAAAAAAAGAGTGATTCATTTGGCAAATATTTATGAGCATCTTCTATGTATAAGCCATGCTCCATTCTCCATGGGAGACTCAGTTACTGTGGAGGTGCTACTTTGGTTCTACCATTTTGTCTTGGCGACTATTTGATGCAGTTGGAACAAGAAGTCATTGAAATGAAAAGGGTTTTATTTTCTAATTTGTTTTCTATGTTCTGTGCATTCCAGTCCCTCTCACCCCACACTTCAGCTCCATCCCATCCCTATGGATCTCATCAGCCCCTCAGAGCTGCCCCCAGACTTATGGATGTGGTGGGGTCAAGGAGAGGGCAAGGGGTGGGTAAGAGTCAAGAATGGGTACAACTGAAGACTGTGGTACGTCAGCGATGGTTGGGGTTAGAGCCTGACTTCACTGTGGGATCTGAGGCCAAGTGCAGGCTTTGCCACTTACCAGCCTTGTGTCCTTGAGCTCTGCCTCCATTGTGCAAAATGGGATTAAGAACTGATCTGCCCCATAGACCCATTGCAAGATCAGGAGGAAAAAAGTGATAAAACACATCAATGCTTAGCACGGGGCCTAGAACAGAATAAATGCTCAATTAAAATAAAGCAATTAATATCATCAGGGATGAGTGAGATTTAGAAATTTGGCTCTCATCAAGGATGTCTATGTCAATTGCTAGGGGATATCATAAGAGCCATATACATCAAAATCAGCCACATCAAAGGGACCTGTCTTATATAAAATGCCATCCCTGCTCTCACAAAACTAGAGTCAGTAAATGTACATGACTGGCAATTATACGAAAATACCAAGTGGAAGGTGGAGGTACCAGAACCGATGTTCAGAGGAGTGCTGCCCACTCACTGAGGAGGCAGGGAGCGCTTCATTCAGGAGGTGTCACAGAGGGCTTCTCCGAGGTGGTGGGTCCAAAGTCAGGTAACATTTACATGGCAGGGATTGGGGAAGGGCATCCAGTCCCAAGAACTGTGTGAAGACAGACAGGGAGGTGGACATTTTAGGACATGACTAAGGCAGCGAGGAAGTGAGTCACACTCTGTGCACTGTGTCTGCCCCAGACCCTGGGAGGGGGTGAAATGGGGAGAGGGGGCCCAGTACTTCCGTTTATGATACGAGTTCTTGAGTGTCACTTGTAAGGGTAGGAACGCAAAACCTGCAGTGTAGCGGATAAGGCTCTAGTACAAGGTTGCCTACGTTTCGATCTCGGATATGTCCCTTACTAGCCGTGTGACCTTAGGCAAGTTATTTAACCTCTCGTGCCTCAGTTTCCTCAGGTGCAAGATGAGGTTGATCGTACTGACAGTGTTGCAGGGATTAAATGAGACAATGCAAGTACAGCACACAGCATGCATTCACTAATTGTGAACCACGATAGCCACCTATAATGACTCAATGGTATAACATAACATAATAGCACATAATAATGTAGTATAATATCCCCCAGGCTGGAAATGCATGGGATATTATGTGTATTGCTACCAGTTCTCTGAGCACTGCCTGGCAACTCATCAAGAAATCCTGAATCAACACCAGGCCACGAGAATGAACTGGAGGGTTAAGATGTGTTCAGATTAGATGTTCTTTTCAGCAACAAATAACACCTGCATTGTAAAGAATGATAAATATCTCTGAAACTAATTTCAGCCTCCAGAGAGACAACAATGATGACAGCAATTGATGTGTATTGATCACTTACCATGTGCCAGCCACTGCTCTAAGAACTTCAAACGTATTCATTCCTTCCATTCCCTCCACATCCCCATGAGGTGAGTTTTATTGTTGCATGAATTTTAGAAAAGAGACACTGCGGGCTTTCTTATAAGGGCTTGTTGCATCCAACATGGGCCGGCCCAACATGAAACAGGAGCTCATGTCTCGAGGCAAGGAGGCTTCCACGGTATTCCTGCTGATTTTTGCTTTAAACCATAGATAGGCCATGTGTGGGAATGGCTGACTGTCCCAATACCATCATCACCAGGGGAAACCAGCGCCAGGTTGGGATGCCTGCCTAGGCTGATGCAACCAGAAGAGCCAGCCCCAGGGGGCAGACATCATTGGGTGGTGAACACTTCTGCTTCCTGATTAGAGACTGTGATCCCCTCTTCCTGGAAAAAATGGAAAGTCCATGTCTCCCAAAGGGTCAGGATCAGACTGTCTTTCTCAACGCGTGCAAGGCTACAGGGCCATCATTCCCTCTGACCACCAGCATCACATCCCACATACTGAGTTCAGAAGCATCCTCATGGGACTCCCACAGGAAGGCTCCTGATGACAGACAGCAGGAAGGCTCAGCTTTCCCAAGAGTTTTTACTCACAGAATCTACTCCCCACTTCACCTCCAGCTCTATCACTTAATTTTGTTCACTCTCCTCCCTGTGGATCACAAGCACCAGTTTTCTTTCCAGAGACAGACAGACACAGATAGAGACAAAAACAGAGAAGAATGATGGGCTGCAAATTTTTCACTCAAAGGCTTTGATCTGGAAAAAAATAGAGGCTGTCTATTTATCCATCCCTCCTCCAAACTTTCTAAAAATTCTCCTTTTATCACTTCCATACGTAAAATGTTTTAATTATTTATCATCTATAAGCTTAAATTTAAGGCCCTTCCAAATCTAACCCTAAGCTATATATTCAAACATATTTCCAGTGATCCCCCTTGAACCCTCTGCTCCAGCCCAGTGGTCCACTCAGAGCTCACAGTCCTTTACACTTGGGGCACGTGTCCCTTCCTTGATGCATTCATTAGCACGATTCCTCCTGCCTGCAATGGCCTTGCCCCTTCCCTCTTCTCCTCTTCTTTAGGGGACATGCTCATGCCCAGCTTCCTTCATAAGGCCTGCCCAGACCGCTCCACCACACAAGAACCCTCCCTTCCCTGAGGAGACTGTCGCCACGTGCTGCACTGGGCTGGCTGGCAGGGACATGCTGCCCTTTTACTGCTAGTTGATATGTACAAGTTTATGAAAATTCAGCATTAAGATATTTTACTGAGCATCTGCTAAGGACAAGATACCGTGCTATGTCTACCCTGCAGAGATTTAAAGACATAATCCCACTCTTCAAGGAGTTCATAATCTGATGAAGAAGACAAACAGATGTGTAACCAAACTCAGCAGCTAACAGAACGAAATAAATGCCCTGTAGATGTACGAGTAATATGTGTATGGTAAAGGGTACGGAATTCTGACACATACCCCTCCCACGAGGCCCAAAATTCCTGCTAATAAACCAATTGAGGTGATGGACATAGATGGCAATGTATCTAGAAGTCGATTGTAGAATCATCACTGAGGTCTGTTCTATTAGTACAAACATTTTTTTGCTTTTCTTTAGAAAGTGTCCACTTGGAAGGCACAGGTATGTCTTCCCACAGGGAGGTGGTATAGGATGGTCCCATCCATATGGAGAGACAAGGGTCAGGAAGATGGACGTGACATCTGGAAATGGGCGTCCAGAGGTGCTCTATGAGGCACCATCCAGGGAGGGAAGGAGGAGAGGTCTGAGGCACACATTTCATCAGTTGGCTTGGGCTTGAGCAATCTGGTGTCATCCCAGTATAAGAGCTTCTATGGGGGAGAGCAGACAAGACAGGGGTCCAGGAGTCAAGGATCCCCAGTAAGACTCAAGGGGTGAGACAGATGTCAAAGGTCAGAATGGCAAAAGCCCATGTCAGGGGTCAGAGAAGGCTTGAAGGTCAAGGTAGTGGAGTCTTAAATATAGTAGCATGCAAGGGTCAGTGCAGAGGCACAGGGAGAAGCCCACTCACCTGCAGGCAGAGTCTGCCCTTCACCCTCCAGGCCTTCCTGCCTGGGCTAGTTCCCCTTGGGGGAAATGACAAGCTCCTGCAGCCAGCAGAGAATCTCAGTCCTTGTCCTTCTCAGAGCCTGAGACCCAAGTAAAACAATTCCCACCAAAATCTCAACAATGCTGTTCCCTTCCTTTCACGGACACCAAGCAACACCCAACTTTAAAAGAAAAAATATGCTCTGAATACTCAGGTACCTTCAGTCTCTGACATGAAGGGTCAGAGGGGGTAATTTGCAACTGTAATTTAGTAGATGGGCTGCAAGTCTTCCCGAGTGTCTTCAAAAATCAGTTTATATATAAACCTGGCATCCAAACCCAGTCAACTCTAGACAGTATGGTAAACTTGGAGAAGTTGGTTTGTGGTCGCCCTCAAGACCACTTTCCCATAGGATTCAGGGACCCTGCCCCACCAATACACATGGAGATGTCCCTCTTCTGTCTTTGCTAAGCACATGCCTATAAGGAGCCAGAGATAGACCTAGTTGACCCTCCCAGGAATGAGGAGAGGCAGTACAGCATTGTGGTTATGGCATAATTTGCTGTGTGACTTTGGATAAGTTATTTCACTTCTCTGTACATTTTTCACAACAATAAAATAGTAATGATAATAGTAGTACCCACTACATAAGCTTATTGTAAAGATTAGATTAAATATATATAAAATTCTTATGTCATAAGTGCTGGATAAATTATAGATATTACTATTTGCTTTTTTTTTTCAAGTGGGCAATACTTTGTCTAAAGAAGTGAGTTTCTCAGAGCTGGACTGAATGAACTGAAGCAACTGAGTGGTTGGTGGTGTTGAGCAAAAGCACAAACCCCAAAGCTCCCCATTCCTACTGTGTAGAAATCCATCTACTATGGCCCTTGTCAGGCTGGCCTTGCCCAGATTTAACTCCATCCGTTATATAACCCAGCCTGCCTTTTTCTTCTCTATTGTTCTCAATGGTCGTATGATAGCTTTATTTCTTTCCTCGATATAAATATCATTTCTGTTTTCTGTATTTACTACTCAGATTGATGCATTATACCACAAGCTGTACATTTGTCTTCATTCTGAAGGAGTAATAGATCTTTTTTCTTTTTTTCCGTAATTCAATAATTTGGTTTTCTATACAAAGCAATTCAAGTTTCCATTCCTGAGGGAAGGGGGGAAAACAAAACAAGCAAATAGCACCACCTCAGAATGGAAAGAGAGAAAAAAACAAAAACAGAAACAGAGAGACCCAGTTTGATGCCGAAACCCTGAGGGCGAGAGAGAGTGAGGTTTCACAGGGACAAATTATCCCCTCAAACATCCAAGGTCTTGCACACCATCTGAATCCCACACAACTATTATTGGCAGGGGCTGATTAGGGCAAGAAGGCAGTTAACAGGTCTGAACAGGGTGCTGTAAATCAGCCAAGAGTCTTCTTTTCCAGATGCTCACAGAAGCCAGAAAACAAAATCTCTCTGAAATTTGTATCAGGAGCTGGAGTGCACCCAACAGTGACGAGGACAACTGAGCACAGGCGACCAGGAGGAAATTATTGCTCTCTTGGCTAACGGATGAGGTGAGTCTTGACTCTTCTCCACCAGTGGTTAGTGGAGTGGAATTTCAGCACGAGCCAACCAAACATCATGTTGGTTGTATAGACCCCAGGTGAGGCAGAAGAGCGGGGTGACTTGAGTCTGCACTGCCACTTCCCAGCTGTGTGCCATTGGGCAGATAACCTCTCTGAGCCCCTGTTTCCTCAGGTATAAAACAGGAAGAGCAATGGCACGTGCCTCATGGCACTGCCGTGGTGTGACGAGGAAGAGCAGTGATGTGCATCAAATCCTTAGACAGGTCCTGGCATGTGGGAAGGACTTAGTGTGCATTAGCTACTTTTTATGGCTGTTTTATAGAAAAGAACTTAGTTCACATCCTAATTCACTGCCAGCTACTGATATAGCAATCTTGAAAACTTCGTGTCATTCTTATGAATCTGATTGCAGTTGAATCCACACCCCACAAGCTACACCCATAATTTTTTGAGTCAGGTCTCTCTTTTCTTTGGTGAGGCTGTTTTAAGGCCACACTCTTAAGAGTCTTAGAAGCCCTTTTGTCGGGCCAAAAGGTTCTACAAGGCACTGTCTTAAATCTTTCTGAACTCTTTCTTTTTTTTCAATTTTATTGAGATATAATTGACATGTAACGACATACATGTTTAAGGTATACGACATAATGATTTGATATATGTATCTTTTTTTATTCCCTCCCCAACGCCCCAGTACATAGTTGTATATCCTAGTTGTAAGTCATTCTAGTTCTTCTATGTGAGCCGCTGCCACAGCAAGGCAACTGACAGATGGGCGGTGTGGTTCCACGACCAGGAAATGAAACCGGGCCGCTGAAGCTGTGAGCACCGATTGTTTAACCACTAGGCCATCGGAGCTGGCTCTTGATATGTGTATCTATCGTGAAATGATCACCACAATAAGTCTGGTTAACATCCCTCACCTTGCATGGTTACAATTTCTTTTTTCCTTGTGATGAGAACTTTTAAGATCTACTCTCTGAGCATTGTTAACTATAGTCACCATGCTGTACATTACATCCTCAGGACATATTCATCTTATAAGTGGAAGTTTGTACATTTGGTTCCCCTCACTCATTCACCGCACCCCATCCCCCACCTCTGGCAACCACCAATCTGTTTTCTTTTTCTATGTGTCTGATTTTTTAAGATTCCCTATATAAGTGAGATCATACAGTATTTATCTTTCTCTGTCTGACTTATTTCACTTAGCATAATGCCCTCAAGATTCATCCATGTTGTTGCAAATGGCAGGCAGGATTATTTTGTTTTTTATGGCTGAATAATATTCCATTGTGTATATACCACATTTTTTTTTTTTTTTTGCTGGGAAAGGTTTGCTATGAGCTAACATCTGTTACCAATCTTCCTCTTTCTCTCTTTTTAGTTTCTCCCCAAAGCCCCAGTACATAGTTGTATATTTTAGTTGTAAGTCCTTCTCATTCTTCTATGTGAGCCACCTCCACAGCATGGCTACTGACAGACAAGTGGTGTGGTTCCGTGCCTGGGAACCAAACCCAGGCCGCTGAAGCAGAGCACACAGAACTTTAACCGCTAGGCCATCAGAGCTGGCTCTGTACCACATTTTCTTTATCCATTCATCCATTGATGGATGCTTAGGTTGTTTCTATGTCTCTGCTACTATAAATAATGCTGCGGTGAACATGAGGGTACAGATCTCTCTTCAGGATAGTGATTTCATTTTCTTCTGAGATATACCCAGAAGTGAGACTGCTGGATTGTATGGAAGTTCTATTTTTAATTTTTTGTGGACCCTCCATACTGTTTTCCACAGCAGCTGCACTATTTTACATTCCCACCAACAGTGCACTCTTTAAAAAGGGTCTTACAGCCATTCCCTTGATTTAATCTTATCCTAAAGCCATTTCTTACTGTGAGAATCTTTTGCTGCAAAAAACCAGAGATGAAAATAGTTTTATTTTTCAACCCAGCACTTTCTGAGCCTTCCACATTTCCTCTAAATTCTGCATAAAAACTGAACAGTTCCTTCTTTAGTTCTTCTATATTTTATTATATGCAGATAAAATTAACTAATTAAAGCAACTTGACCCCTTCAATATTGCAGTTGGAAATTTCCTTAGCCAGGATCTCAAGTTCATGTGGTACATTTTCTATCTCCCAAGAGACCTCAGGATTCAGTTTTGCTAATCATTCCACTACTCCGTACCCTGGGCTGCCCTCTCTCCAGCCTCTAATAGCCCTTGCAGCCTCACTGACAAATTCCTCCCTACCCTACAGCTTTCACACACCAACTGGTCCCAAACCCAATGCCACACATTTTAGGTTCTTGTTATGGCAGCACTCCATCTCTGTTTCAGTTATCTGTTGTCCCTGACTTAGGGGCTTAAAACTCCTAGCATTTCTTCTTTCTCAGGACTTCACAGAATCACAAGGAGCTTGGTTGTATTGTTCCTCTGCTGGTTTCTCCTGGGCTCATTCATTCCCACAGTTGCATTCAGCTGGGTGGTTGGCTGGCTGGAGTCAAAGATGGCCTCGCTCGTATGTCCAGCAGTTATTGCTGGCTTTTGGCAGGGCTGTCTCTGTGCCCCTCCTGGTTTCTTACCCTCTGATTGGTTAGACTGGGCTTTCTCGGAGCATAGCTATCTCAGGATTCCAAAAGAATGAAGGTAGAAGCCTCAAGGCCTGTTAAGATCTAGCCTTGATGTCACCAGTGCCATTTCCATCATATTCTTGCAGTCAAAGTAAGTCATGGGGCCAGTCCAGATTCTGGGGGAGAGAAAACAGACTCTACCTCTTAATGGAAGGAAGGGCAAAGTCACATTGCAAAGGAGAACGTGAGATGGAACTAACTGTACATAATCTCCCACACGTCTCATCACTACTTAGGGTCTAAATTTATTCCCATGTGGAACAGGAATGATTGGCAGAATTTGGCATTCCGTGTTTCTCAGGATGATGATGAAATTGAGTGATCATAAATAGGTCCCATAATTGGTTCACTTTTGCTCTCTGTAGAAGTGGAAATCCATCTCCTACATCCAGGCACCTCTTTTTCTTCCTTAAAAAATTCTACATCAAGTCTTACCTGACAACTTATCTCAAGCCTTCTAAGCTATACCTGGCTATCACTCAAGCCTCTCCAAGCGAGGCCTAGGTTCCATGGAAAAGGAACATGTTAAGATGCTTTCAAATGCATGAGAATTTTGAGGAGGCCATAGGCTGGTTTCCATCCTCTGCTGCTCCCTCGCTGAATAACACTGGGGAAGTTACTCTCTGAGTCACAATTGTCTTGTGATAATAAAATACTCCTTTGAGGATTCAGGTATGACTTTAATGAGATAATGTAAAAAGAAGTATTATATACACTTTTAAATGCTTATATGATATCATTTAACTCTATTATTATTATTATTATTATTAATAGCACAAGAGTGTCCTTTGCCAAGTATTACTCATACCGCAAGTGTTTAAACTCAGGCCACAGTTTTTTGGCAGAGCCTTCACTTAAGAGGCCAGCATTCATCCTCAAATAATAAAAGAAATTTCTTACGTGGTAGAGTCTGATCATTACAGTTTGAGGTAGTTGGCTAATATTTGTGCAAGCTCTCCTGTGGGTCCTTGCCCTCTCTGGGAACTGGTTCCAGAGCTTTCCCACACAGGGAGACTCAGACATGCTGTCTGGTAGCTCCTGTTGAGCAGACGGCCCCTGAAGCTCAACTCTGAGCAAGGCCTGAGGGCTGTGCCCAGGTGACCAGGTGTGGCTTGCAGGAAAAAGGAGGAGGAACAGCAGGGAAGAGGACAGGATCCACACACGAAAAGCAGCTCCAGGTGAGAAACCTCTGCTTCCCACTTCCCAAGAGACTGTGATGTTATCTCAGGGCCCAGAATCAGCATCAGATTTTGGGAGTGAGATTTGAGCTGAACCAGCCTCAGGGAGGGCAGTGTCAGGGGCAAGGGCAATGTTGGGGGGCAGGCAGTGTCAGGACAGCAGTACCGGGGAGTGGGGGGGCATTGTCAGGGGGACACTGAGGTCCCACTCTGCAGAGGACAAAGTCGTGGCTCTGGTAGAACCGAGTACTCAGTGTTCGCGCAGGATTACACCACCCCCCTCCTGGCCATCAAGGGAAGGGACCTCTTCACCAAAACTTACAAAGCAAGCGGGATCAAATGTCTTTATTTCATTAAAAAATCTTTTTTTTGTCTATATTCATGTCTCTCTATTGGACACTGGCTAGACATTGAGGAAGATGTTAAAATGAAGAATATATTATAGGCTCTGTATACTTGAGACATAGACAGTCTAGGGTTCTAGGTTTCCCTTGTGTTTTACAACAGTGTGAATTCCAGCTCATTCATTCATTTATTCATTCAAACGATGTTCATGAAGCGTATGCCAGCCCGTGTTGAGCACTGGGAATCCTAAAGTAGACCAGGCAAGCACCGTCCCTGCCCCATGGTGCTTCCATTCCCAAGGACACAGATGACAAACGACTGATGGACAAATGTGGTAAATACATTACCATAAGTGGAAATAAACTGGATACTGAGATACGGGGAGTGCAGAGGGGCTGGGGAGGGCTCTGAAGAGCTCCCTCACGGGGGAGGGAATCTGAAGACTGCAGAGGACGTGCATGCAAAGGAGATGGGGCAGAGAAGAGCAGGCCAGGCAGAGAGACAAGCAGAGCATGTGCAAATAGCACGAGGAGGGAGAGACCATGGTGGGGCAGGAGCCCAGTGAGCAAGGGGGAGATGGCTCCACTGCCATGAAGTCAAGGCCCTCTAAGACCCAGTCCCCCGAGCCTGCTGGGTCTGTCTACTACAACCCAATGCCCTCAGCTCTAGCCCCCAGATTCCCTGACCTTTCCTGCCCTGTAGCCCTCCCTGCCCTGTGCCTTTGACTTCACACTGCACCCCAAAGGCACCATCCCTGCTCTCCCACCTCTCCAAATCCAACTCTCAGGCCTCTTTTAAGGTCCCCGTAAAGGCCTGTCTTTCCATGACCCCAAGTCTTACCTACACACTCAGCTGAAAACAATCTAACCTTCTATTATGTCTGTTTTCAAATGTGTATTTGTATATGTATGTGTATATATATGTACACATATATGTATGTATATGTATTTTGTATGTATATTCTATTTCGATATATGTGCTTATCTATATATATGTGCATATGTGTGTGTCTATATCTCTAAATTATATCGTTTTGACCTGAAGAAACTGGCAGGATTATCTGTTTCAACCCCCTCTTTTTACAGAAAAGGGGATTAAGTCCTGAGCTTTAGGAGACTTGCTTAAGATAACACAGCTGGGATTTGAACCCAACAAGACACCTGGCGTCTGATCCCTCGGGGTGCCCCTAGAGGGGAGTCGTACAGGACTGAGAAGCCTTATTTTTACAAGATAAACATGTTCATGGCAGGCTCTTGAGACGCCTGAATACTCAGTCCAAAGAGGGATCCCCACTCGAAGCTCTTTTCGCTCCTCAACACGTTCACACCTGCTGCCCGAACACTTAGATCCCCACATTGGTTTGTACATCTTTGTATCCCCCACAGTATTTAGGAATGGAAGCCACTCCATAAATGTTTGTAAATGAATGAACGGTTGAGTGGGACACGAATAATGGGACTTTGCAGGGAGGTCTGGGGGGAATAAAGATTTTCCTAACAATTTATGTTGCTCTTGACATGCCATGCTTTTTTCCTTGCCCAGGAGGCCAATAGCACAAATACACGCCTTGCCATGAAAAATTCACAACCGTGCATTAGTCAGATACCCTGGTGACATTACTTGCAAACTGGAAAGCCAAGGTCACAGCAAAAGCCGCTGTAAATCAAATGTGTCTTAAACACAGCATCTTCCTGTTGGGAAATCTGACCCATTTACTGTGTTTCCCCCAGGACAAAGGCTACTTAGCACACCTCCTACTTAAAGAGAGAAAATGTCTGACGCTCAACTATATCTGATGCAGACCTGCAGGACTGGCCGCTGGCTCCAAAGCATCAATCCGCTCTCCCCTCCAATAGCTCAAAAAAGCTTATCTTCTACACGGTGCAGTAGGCAATTGCAGTGGAAGATATAAAAGGCTTTAAAACAGCATTTCCCAAACTGTTCCACATGATATTCCTAGGTGTTTTACAAATAAAAACATTCCATGGTCAGATAATTTGGGGAAGCCATGTATATTATATCCTATTCTTGAGAGTTTCATAAAGTGCCTGTGAAAAACCCTGCAGAGAAGAAAACCGTTTAACCATGCTTAACCTAGGGTCTCCCAGTCACTTTGACAACAAACCCTTTTATACCACGCAGCCACAGCAGCTCTGTGGAACTTCCAGCTCTATGGTTATAGCTATTTATAACTATAGAGGCTATTTGAGGTCCTAGTGCCAACTTCTCCCATTTTAATGGGTCCTTAAGAGACAGAAGACTCATAGAAGAACACTTGCCTGCATGGGAGAACGGGACTCAGCTTTCCCAGGCAATTGTGGCGGAGAGAAATCTGCCCCCAGCATTCTCATTCACACATGTCCTCGGGTACCTGTCCAATGCCCTAATATTTAGAGGTTGTCAAATAAAAACAAATCTGGACTTCGTAAGGAGAGACTTTTATTCAAAAGGATTGTTGCAAAGTGTAGGGGGTGGGACCATTGCAATAGGGGGAATACTCTGACCATAAAATCTGTAAGCATCTCAGAGTTAGGAGGAAAGGGGATTTCTTTTTTAGAGGGGTAGGCAAGGCTGGGAAGATCCAGATATGGGGTAGTGGGATGAAAATGTGGCATGATTGCATAGTAAATCAGAGAATGTTTTACCTCGAGGCCACCTTGTTCTCAGGAGGGGCTGTCTGCTGGCTCAGGCTGAGGGTGGACCAAAGGTCACGGACCTGGAGGAAGGAGAGAAGCGTAACGAAAGCTTGGGTAGCAAATGTTTTGTTCCAGTTGATCAGTGTGGATAAAACAGTGCAGCTAATCATTTATGGGGCAAAGAATGGGAATTTGGAGAGTCTGTGACTGGCCTTCTCATCGGTAAACAAGGGGGGTATCTGTGGGTCTCATCTAAGTCGTAGAGAGGAAGGGTGGTTCTTTGCAGTTAGCCATTTTCCAGAACACAAAGGGTGAGGGGAATTCCTTTAACCTTCGCCATTTTCCGGGAGCGCAGGGCTCAGGTACAATTCAAAGTTGTCAGGGCCTGTTCACAGCTATATTAATCCAGTAGCCATAATACCTGAGTTACTCTCCGCACCCCACTCTTCACTGGGGTCCTGGCATGGGAAGGGGTGGCTCTTTTAAACCTTCAGAGTTATAGTGGATGTGGGAAGCTATGTACAGTTACAGGGAGAATTAGGTCTCTAAAACCACATGGTGTGGACGTAGGCAAACAAGGTGGGACAGAGACACCTGGTTACCCAACCAGTATGGATTTTTCTCTCCTTCCTCAGAAACACAACCCAATACTCCAACTTTTCTTGCAGGGAGGTGCAGCTACACGACTCAGTTCTGACCAACAGAAGTACGTGGAAATTATTGGGCTGGATATTTCTTAAATAGTGATAGAGAGCTGGGGGAACATTTTCGCCACTCTGCTTTTATCCCTGCCTCAACCTAGGCTGCGAATGGGGTGGCTGGAGCTCCCACTGCCATCTTGGATCATGAGATGACCTTGAAGATGGAACCTATGCACTCAAGAGGTGAGGAAGGAAAATAGAAGCGACCAGCTTCCTGAAGATGAGGTGAGTTGCCAGCCAGCTCAGGACTACCTACCTCCTTGCTTCTATTTTTTGAGAAAAAAGAAAAAGACAACAAATTGTTTTGTTATTAAGCTATTGTAACTTCCAGTCTGTATTGGATCAACCCAATAAAATTCCTGACACACAGAGATGGGGCAACAGGAAAGGTACAGATCAGTAATACGAAGAACACTTTCCACTATTATCCTTTGAAAATCTCTCTCTGTACCCTGAGGCCAAGCTCACTAAATATAACATTTACTAAAAATCAAATTCTATCCGGAGCACCCCCTATAGACTTGTGTAGTGGTCCACAGGGCACAGGTAGGGCTAGGGGCTGTATTATAATACACTTGGAACTCCTTTCACTGAAAGGCCGGAATATGGTATGAGAGCTTTGGGTGTGAGCCAAATGGTCCCGTGGTCTTTGTCATGCTGATGCCACTAAGTGCCAAGCTCTCAGGGATGTGCTGCTTACAGCCACCTCTCCTAGGGAAAACAAAGAGAAATTCCGGTACAAAGAAGACATGTAACTGGAATTCCCTCGCTCAGGCAGAAGATGATGTAATTCCTCCACAGAGCCAGCCTCAAAACAAGCCTCAGAATAATAGAAGCAGGTGTCTTCACCCAGACCTCTGCTTAAACATGCCTGCACACCCGGGCTGTGTCCTGGTTGGCTGTGACCCGTGTCCATCACCAGGTTAGCATGATAATGTCTGATGGAGGAGCAGAGCTCTGAGAAAGTCTATCTCAGAGGCATGATCATTAGGAAGAGTGGTTTATGAAGGCTGAGAGCTCTCAACTCTCCCCAAAACAGATTATTCGAGTACTCTTTCTCAATGATACAAAAAAAACACTGGTGATAATCAGCAGAACTGAGTTTTTTGCTGATGTTGGCATTAACTCATTTCATGGCTTTCAACAACCCACATAGTCTTGAATTCATGTTTCTTCACATGTATATTAGTGGCTTATTGATACGTACCAAAGTACCACAAACTTACTGGCTGAAAACAACACAAATTTATTATCTTATAGTTCTAGGGTTCGGAAGTCTAAATGGGTTGTTAGGGCTGTGTTTCTTTTGGAGGCTCTAGGACAGAATCTGTTTTCTTCTCTATTCCACCTTCTAAAGGTTACCTGCACTGCTTGGCCCATGGCTCTTTCTTCCTCCATCTTCAAAGCCAGCAGCATAGCAACTTCAAATCTCTCTCTGATTCTGTCTCCTGCCTCCTCCCTCTTATAAGGACCCTTCTGATTACATTGGACCCACTCGAATAATCCAGGATGGCCTCCTCGTCTCAAAGCTCTTAACTTAATCATATCAGCAAAGTTCCTCATAGATTCCAGGGATTAGGTTGTGGGCATCCTAGGATGGGATCCATTATTTCACCTAACACAATGTGAAAATTTGCAAGGTAGAAAGAAACACTCCAAAGCTCCTTCCATCCATTCACACATGATTCACCTCTGTGAATTATTTGTGATTATTTCTCCTCTGTGTGGTTCAGATCCATCTGACCTTCAAAAACTGTTGCAGTACCACAGTACTAGCCCTGTTGACCAAAGAAACTGAAGATGCCTTGATGACCTTAGTTACCTGTTCAATACTTCAGCAAATACCTATAGAACACCAACTGTGTGCCAGAGACTGCTATGCCCTATGGGTTTACAAAGTTAAATAAGACACAGTCATAGCCTTCAAGTACATTTCAGTACAGCAACAGCAGGGAATTGGGGTGTTGCCTTCTGAACATCCATCCATTACTTTATAGGTTTGGGTTTATCAGGCAAGCATGAGTAGGGGTTGTATTTCGTTCTAGTTCTGTACTTGCAATTTGGATAACGTGTCTGGTGTTCTCAATAGGGTGGCATTTTAGACAAAACTTCTTTGTTTTCTTGGACTATACTGGGAATTTTAGGACATTTAGCATCTGTGGCCTCACCTAATAAATGTCAGTAATGCTCCCCAGTCATTGGGGGTCACACACACACACACACGTACACACACTTTCAAATGCCCACTGTGGGGTAGGACTGCTCATGGTTGAGATGCACTGTGTGAAAAGTTGTGGACAAAACAGATAGGCCTTCCTTAGGTTTTCCATTTAATTCTTAGATTTTTAGCACAATTCTAGTAATCCATGCCTTTTCCAGTATTTTAAGATGCCCAAAGAGCACATTAAAATTATTTCTTTTATGATTAAATATGAACAGTTTAGCCCATGATAGCAATAATAGCCATCTTATCACTATTTTGTGGTCTTAGAATACGAGTTAATCATGTCCTCCTAAATTGTACTCACAGCTGGAGACTGAAGACCACAGGGATTTCTGAGTGCCAAATTATACCAGAGATTCTTCTTGGGGATGGCGAACTGGAGAGAGAATGCACTGTTATGTTTTGCTTGGTAAGGAGTATGAACTAAATATTTGACTATACAAGAAGCCCTACTTTTCAACAATATTAGTTCAATTCCTTTTGTTTGGTTTTTTTTTTTTTGGCCATAAGTAAGTGCTGATTCCAATGACTCTGACTGGTTTATTGCTGTTGTTGTTGTTGTTGTTGTTGTTGTTGTTGTTTTAGTATCTCTCTTTACAGTGGTTCCCAGTGCTGAAGTCTAATACTGGGATCCAGGGTTGAGTCCATCATAAGGTTTGATGCAGCATGAGACGCTACTATGTCACCTGCAAGGTTTCCTGGTTTCCTTTACTCAATCTATTATTGGCTTCCAGTCGCTTCCTTCTTTTCAAAAGCTTCACTCTATCTCTATCGTGTACCTTTCAATTTCATACCTAGGAAATATCTGTAAGGCACTGTGTATTTGGGGAGAGAGTTATGAGCACCTACTTGGACCCTTCAACTCTCTGTCTCTTATTCTCCTGGTCTTCACTTAATTGTTCAGCTTTCTTTGCTTCCCCTAATGTTACACACGACTGGCTCCAAACTTATAGCTTTCACTTCCTCCTTCCTCCTCCCCTTCTCTCGTTCTTCTTACAGATACCCAAGCCCCGCACTGTGCTCCATGCATCATCCAGAGGCAACACAGAAGTGCAAGCTGGGGCTGACAGACCTGCCCCTGGCTTAGCCACAACTTCCCTCCTGCTGACATCCTCAGCCACTGCTCAAGGCCCTCATATTCCGACTCTGCAGCCTCTCACTCAACTCTAATATGACATATCCATGTCAGGCCTTCCCCACTGTTTTGGAAAGCCCAGCAGGACTCTGCTCACCAGCAAACCACCCACCTCTCTGTCTGCCTAACTTTTGTTCCTTGAGCTACTTTATTTTTTTTTTAAATGTGAGTATACGACTGCATTACTGTTGGGTAAATATCTAGCCATGGAATATCTGGGTAATAAGGTGGGCATATACTCAGTACCATATTAGTAGATACTACAAAACAGATTTCCAAAGTGGTTGAACCAAATTACATTCCCACCAGCGATTTTTCAGTTGCTCCAAATCCTGACCAAAAATTGGTCTTTACATATTAGGCACTCTGGTGGATGTGTAGTGAAATTACACAATAGTTTTAATTTGTATTTCTACAATTACTAATAAGTGTGAGCACCTGTTCATGTGCTTATTGGCCACTTGGATTTCCTCTTTAGCAAGTTCCAGGTCAAGTCTCCTGTCCATTTTTCTTTTGGATTGTCTTTTTCTTATTATTTTACAGGAGTTTGTGTGACCTTGAGCTACCTTGATCTCGACATCACTGGGTGACGTCATTGGGGTGACAGTCATTCTCTGCCTGTGTGGCTACCTGCCCCCCAACCTCCCAACCAGGCTTGCTGACGGAGAAGGAGGTAGAGTAAGAAAGTCCCTCCAGAACTGGGGTCCATCTGCTCTAGAAGCAGTGTTCCAAGACTGCTCTCTGCTGCTGTGAGCTGACCTCCAGAAAGGCAGCCCAATGTCATGGTTCAGCACAGGCCCCTGAGTTCCACCTCTGACCCTTCCACTCATGACCAGTGTGGCTGATTTTGCACCATGTACCCGGTCTGCAAAATGAGGATGAGAGTGGACCTACCTCACACTGTGAGAGGAAATGAGTTATTTAACGTAAGACATTGAGAACAGCGTCTGCCACTTAGGATGCCGTCAACACACACTAGCTGTCATTATTCAGACATGGCTCACTGACCTCTTTCACTAATGGCACAATTGTAACTTATTTGCTTCCCCTGATTAAAAGAATTGTAAGAAAATCAAAAGGCATCAAGTTCTAAGTCTGTCTTTGCTCCCATCTCTCTAGGTAAGTCACTTAGGGGAGAGTCTGTGGGCTGGAGTTTTCTTACCTGCGAAACAAAGGGGTTGACCTAGATCATCATCGCAAAAACCTTTCCAGCTTAACTCCCCACAGTCGCTCTGTTTTATCATAGCCAGGGATGGAAGGGAAAGACCAGCAGACACAAATGCTCCACCTGGCTCCCTTCACAAGAAATCCTGCACCTGCTGTGTTCTCCCAGGTGCACAGGAAAAAGGTAGGTCACAAGGAAGGAACTGAACATGCCAGAAGAATCTGGCATCACACAGACACAGACACACACACACACACACACACACACACACTTCCATGTGAGTTCTGCACAGCTTGCCTCCTTAACTGTTAAGCTCCATAAATGTAGGAACAGTGTCTGGTTTGTCTACCCTCCCGGCCCAGGGGCCTGGCACAGCATAGATGTAGGGTAAGTGGGAGAAAGGGGACACCTCACTTTCATAGCAATTTGCAAAGCTCCGTGGCCCTGCAGATCTAACAGCTTCAAGAGGGTATGTGGGCCTCCTCACTGTAACTCCCTTTCCAGGTCCACTCTGCAGGTCCTGCAGCCCATCTCTTCTCTAGGAGAGTCCTAATGAGCCTCTGTGCAGCACAATAGAGCAGAAAGAACTCCAGATGGGGATCGAGGAGATCCAGTCTCTAGTCTTCATCTCACAATTTACTCTCTGTGTGTCCTCAGCCTTCTAGGTCTCACCGAATCCCTCTGTAAAATAAAGGTGATGCTAGGGGGCCCACCCAGCGGCATAGCGGTTAAGGGCACACGTTCCGGGGTTCGCAGGTTCGGATCCTGGGTGCGGATGGAGGTACTGGTTGTCAAGGCATGCTGCAGCAGCGTCCCATACAACGTAGAGGAAGATGGGCACGGATGTCAGCCCAGGGCCAATCTTCCTCAGCAAAAACAGGAAGATTGGCAACGGATGTTAGCTCAGTGCTAATCTTCATCACAAGTAAATAAATAAAATAAAATAAAGGTGATGCTGCCCTCCAAATGTTAGGAACTGAGACTAGAAAGAAAGATATTAAAGTATTAACGGTGTTTATCTCTCAGTGATAAAATTCTGGGGGACGTTTCACTTCTCCAACTTTTTCTGTATTCCCAAAATGTCTGACAACAGAAAAAAAAGTTTTTATAATAAGAAGAAACAATGCATGTTATTAAAATGTAAGATAATTCTAGGCCCTATGTTTTTCATATTTAGAATAATGATAATAAATATAATATCATTTTTGAGTACTTTCTCCCTTTATTTTTAAAGCTAACCACATATTCACACCTCAGAGAGAGGGATCTTCTGCTGATGGTGAAAAATTTAGCTGTGGACTGTTGGAAATGTTACCAAAAACAGTGTGGCATTAGCTAAGTTGTTTAGCCTTTCAAGTACTTACTCTCCTCCTTTATAAAGTGAAGGGACGAGATTAACGTTTTCCTAGTTCTAAAATTCTATGCTTCCTTCCACGATCAGCCCGACATACTTGGAACAAGCCTCCAGAGAGCTGAGATGTATATTGTTGGAACAAGGGTAGCAATGCCATGAAGCCCAGTTTGTCATTTCTGTTGGAGAAACCTCTGCATCTTGCAAAGCATCAAATCTACTAGAAAATGAATGCAATAGGGGTATCTGAAGTGAATTGGTTTTATGAGGATAACTGGGATCAGTATCAGGCACTTAGGGCCTCATCAGACTGCTTTGGCTGTGGCAAGAACAGACTCTCCCAAGTTAAATCTGTAGTTGGCACTTTCCAGCCAACTTTCTGGAATCAGTAGTTTGAATTATTCCAAAGTTATGGATAATTAACAACAACAACAAAAATCTATCTAGGGCTATCTCAGCCACCATGCCCCCTATTGCTTGCCAAACAGGAAAGAAAACCTTTATGAGGAGGGAGAAAGCATCCTTTCTTCTCTGCCCCTCTCTTTGTCTGTGTCTGTCTGTCCCTCCCAATGGCAGTCATAAAGTGAAAGCTGGCTTTCCGGCAGTCTGAAAATGAACAGCCGGTACTTGTTGGCAATCACCAAGTTCTTATCGGTGACTTCTGAAATAGCAAGTAACAGCAAACAGTCTTTGCGCTGTCCTTTTCTGATTGAAATCCTCTGGTTATCCCCACTCCAGAAGGGAAGTAACACCAGCCATTAGGATCCTTTCTTAGCTAAATAAGAACAAAACATTCTTCAAAAGAAAAATTGACCTTAGATGATATCCGGGCTTTCCTTTTCTTGTCCTATTTCTTGATATTAAGGATGATTGTGTGATTTATTTATCATCGATGCAAACTGCAGTTGAGCATTAAAGCATTCAAGAACATAGCTGAAGCCCAAGAAGGATTAGAACTTGCCTGTAATCTGAGGTCTTTCAAGGGCTCAAAATAGTTAAGTAGCTACTCTCTACAGGGAGGCCTGGTGCTGAGGGAAATCCCGGTGGCTTCTTCCTAGCACTCCTGGAAAGTCACCTTAAATCAGTAGGTCATTAATCAAGTCTCCTGACCAAAATTGGATGAGACTGAACATCTATGAGAAGCTTTCATACATCCTCGTCTAAGGATGAGTGAGCCTGCCTCTCTTTCCCTAAGGCCCAGAGCACTGCAGAGCAGCTCACAGGGGACCCTCCCTCTTCTGGCCTTCTGCACTACTCAGCATCAGATCAGGCCAACTTCCGCTTCACTGCGTCAAATCCCTCAGACACTGATCCAGCACTCACCATGAGCCAGACATCAGGCAGGACCCAGAGGAATTAGAAAAATAAGATTGTTTATGCCCTGAGCATAAAGCAAGTCACAAAGAGACAAAGACAGCAATGTTGTCCCTTCTGTCTGATGGACATAGCCAGAGATGGGACCAAGAAGCACAACTGCAGAGTCAAAAATAGAAACATGTAGTGGGGGCTTATACAAAGGACCCTGAAGACCCAAGATAAAAAGTGATCAGCTCAGCCTAGGAAGGTCATTCCCCGTCATGTGACTGCAGCAGGATGGTGGCAATAGAGATGGCTATTAGTGGACAGACATGAACATATTTATTTGTTTGCTTATTTTAGAATTACTTGTTGATGGTTCACAGATGGAGCAGGAGGGACTGGGAAGACTTAAGATTAACCCCCCAAGTTAACAGCTTTCCTAGCTGAGTGATGGTGGTTCCACTTACCAATAAGGCAAGGACCAAGTTTCCAGGGTTTATCGTGTTTATGTTCTAGCCCTGCCTACAGCCCCTGACACGTGCCAATTGACCTCAGTATCCCAAGTGTGTTGGGGACCCACATGGAAGTGCCTGAGATCCAGGAGTGATGGAGATACTGCTGCACTGGAAGAGATACCACAGAAGTCCACGTATCCAGTTCTGTGCTCTTGCCAAGCATGAACGCTCCCTCTCAAAGCTCAGATACTGGTGTCAACTCTCAGTAGGGCTTCTCCAGGCTCCACTGGAGGCCCACGAGGGTATTACTTCCTCAGTAATTCCTCAGAAAGGCACACCATTGACAGGGACAACAGGAAAACAAGGAGGGGCAAGCAGATCTCATTCCTTCTCCTACAGGTTTCCAGTCTCCCTGCAGTGCCCCCTACTGGCAGAGCCTAACATGGAGACAGTAGGCAAAAAAAAGAAATGCGGTGTGGCAGTCCCAGCCCCAATGTGGCAAAACAGAGTACAGAAGGGGTTTGGGGCTCAAAAACGAGACCTTAATTATCATCACACCACTCAGGACCTTTACTCACACTCACTGATACCTTGATACCTAATCTGCAGGGTCATAGATGTTTACAGCTACGAGGTGTAGACAGCTGAATATGAATCGAGAATGGTGCTCAGTGGGCAGTGAAGCTGACCCTTCCTCAGAGGAATTAACGAGGACACAGCTTAATGCTCCTGAGGCTGATATTATTCTCCCTTTCAGGGTCTTCTCGTTGTACACCGTCACATAGACCTCCCTGCAGGTGTCAGGTGCTCAGTGATTCTTACCCAATAAGAACAGCCTCAGGAGAGAAGGAATCCCACAAGAAGGTCTGTTGACTCTCACGGGAACAATCAAAATTTCTTGTCATGAGATAGTGATAGTGGCCCCTACCCCTCAATGCTTCCCCTCCTCCCTGGCCTACAGCTCTTGGTGACCCTTCATCCTCACCCTGTTTCCCTTCTGATAAATTCCCTTAATATCATCCTTGATTCTGTACTCAGACTACGCTTGAGTGGATGGAGACCAAGTTCTGACCCTGTCAGCACTTCTGACTTTGAACTCGTCCCAAGGCCAACACCATGTTGAATTGCTTTCAAAGAGGGAAAGAATTGGGGCAGATGCACAGCCCTGACCACAGGCAAGCAGAAATGAGATTAGTACAACTGGTAAACTCAACCTCAAGGCCATACTACCCACACTCATTACTCTCTCTGAGAAACAATAAGGCCCAGTATTTTAACAAATACTGTACACCAATGTCTGGAGTTCTATAAAGAGAATAGGCCAAATCCACAAGGACAAACAGGGAAAAATGTTGAGTACACAGAGACCTGTAAAATGGGTATAACAATACCTGTTGCACAGACTCCCCCAAGGTAAGATGAGTTGAAAACACAAGCTGTCTGTGAATTGGATAACATTTAATATCAATTGAAAGATGGTTTGTACCATTCCTGCACTTGACCTCAGGCCATTTCCACACTTACAGAGGTGACAGTGAGGGGAAAGCCTTGGAAGCAAACCTGCTTGGCTTCTTTTTTTTGTCACTGTGTTTCATCGGCAACTTCTGCTGTTCTCCTGCAGAACAAACTTCACTCCATCTCAGAAGGCAGCGAGTGAACACAGTTGTGTATGTGTTCCAGAAGCTATTAGGCTGATTTCAAAATACCTTAGCACATGCCCCATTTTATCCAAGTGAATAATATGGTTTCCCTTCTGTAAGCAAAACCATGATATATAGGCAAACTCCGCGTTAATTGGATAAACCAGTGGTAAAACCCCAAAAGAACAATTAACTTTCATATGAAATACTCCCAGCTGAAATCTTGGAAAACTTGCATGTAATTAGCACTCTCTTCCAGCTCTCCGAAGTATAAAATACAATACATTAGGGCTTGTAACACTAATATCGTCGGGAACACAGTTAATGTGGAAGTCTAATTTGCCACTAATATGTGGATGGCAGGCTATTTGGCACTTTCACCTGTTCTGGCTAATTGTTTTCAGTGTGATTTAGAAACTCCGTGCCCTATGATACAGTTTGCATGTTGCATCAGATCCCCAATGCCGGGCTGTCGTAAGTCATGAAACACAGGTTTCAAATACAGAAGTGACCTCAGAGGTCACTTGGTCCAGTTCCCAAGCAATGACTTGTGGACCTGTTGCATCATAATCAGCTCAGGACAGTTTACAAATAATAGTTTCCTGGGTTGCACCCTCAGAGATTCTGATTCAGCAGGTCTTGGCTGGACCTCAGAAATCTCAATTAAACATAAATAAATGAACACCTTTCTGAATGCATCCAGGAGATTCTCTGGTACAACCGTGCTTGGGAACCACTAATGTTCGGAACCTTCTCAATGCTCCCTACTCAATGCACAAATTCCCTGCATGACTTGAGTGACCAGTTGGCATCCAGTCTCTGCTTGAACACTCCCAGGAATAAGAAGCTCTGTGGCTCAGCTCCAGTCAATGGTGGCTGGTTGGACCCTTTTGCTGAGAGGGCTTCTGAGGCTCTATCTAGATTCAGTGAAAGAGAGGACCAAGTGGATTAATGCCCTGCGCACAGGTGAGGGCGGCATGCCAACATGTACTTGCCATTCCTGATAAGAGATTATCTATGCTGAATCCCATTCAATAGCTTGTAGTTTACGAAAAGTGAAAACAATGGTTTAGTTCGTAAGTTAGCCTTGTATCAGAGTATTGCAAGGGAAACGACCAGAAGGTCGGAGTCTGAAAACTTGGGTTTTAGTCGTGGCTCCACCACTTCCTAACAGCACTACCTTGAGAAATTTGCTTATCCCTCCAACTGTCAGTTGCCTGTTTATCACAAAAGGACATGATATCTGCCTGGGAGTGCTTTGAGGCTCCAATACGCTTATGAATGCCAAGAGGCTCTGAAAATGCTAGTTTACAAAAAAGTAAAGTACTCTCATTGTCAGTATGCTATCAAACGTTAGCAGTATTTTCCCAGGAGTACAGGTGCTTGAGCAGGTAGCCAAATATATACATGTAGTAATACAGAATTCAAAACACCGAGCCTTTCTTCCCGTAATGATATCAAGATTTCTTTTGTTAGCAGAACAAAGGCTTGTTCAAACCCAGAGCAATCAGAAAGCAAGTTCGCCTGGTTTTCAAATAGCTTTTGTGAACATTTTGTAAACACCTACCTCTCTGCCTTTCCTTCCGCCTTCAACTGCAACTACCAGCCTGATCATTGAGTGGAATTTAACTGACCTGCCATTGGCTTAAACTCATTTGATAGCGTTCTGTAATTCAAATGGTGACTTGACCTACTGGACCTAAATGACTCCTGTTATTCTGAACTGAATAGACTTAATTTGTTAAATGTTAGATGAGATAGACACTAATTAGACTGAAAGATACCAGATTGTGAAACTGATTGAGTGATTTGTTAGTTTGTTAATAATCTCCTTAATGGCAAGGAATAGGTCTTACCTACCTCTGTACCTTACAGTTTTGTGCACTGAATGAGCTCAAGACCTGCTTGTTGAGTGAATGAATGACATATGGAATGAATGAATAGTTCACATGTGACTCCCAGATGAACCAGGACTATTTGTGCAGCTATGACAATTTATAAGTGTGTGTGTGTGTGTGAGATGCAGAGCCTCTAGGACAAATGTATTACTCACTTTAGAATAAAAAGAACTATGTCTACCCATCTCCAATAGAACCAACTGATTTAGTCAATTTGTTTAAAAAAATTATTTGAGCCTTCAGGCCAGTCATTTGATCTTCATTTCTGCAAGACAACTCTGGTGGTATCTTTACTCGTGAAAGGCAGGATATGACAGTGGTTAGCGGGAACAGCCCCAGCGCCAGGTGACCCAGTGTGAATCCCATCTGTGCTTGTACCAGCAGTTAAACATATTATCTATGTTTTCCAGTTCCCTTTTTTGTAAAATGGAAATCATGATAATAGTATCTACATCTCAAGCAAACAGGTGGATTTTGAGGATTACACGGAAAGCGCTAACACCAGCATTGGGCACATGTTTAATAAAAATGTGTGCACTTAAAATGATATGCTTCCAGATTATACTAATACAAGCCATCAACTCAAGAAAAAGCACCAAACTGTTTAGTAGGATTCATATCCCATCCAAAGGAAACAGATGTTTCTCTACTCAGTCTCCCACAGTTCAGCATTGCAAACTGTCAATTCTGCTAAAATATTTAATCCTATAGGAACTACAGGGAAGCTGGAACAGAGTGGGTAGGATTTTAGCAAACTGTCCTGTGTTAAAAGCTACCATTTTCTGGTGTCTTAAGCAAAATACCACAGACTGGGTGGCTTACAAACAGCAGAAATTTATTGCTGACAGTTCTGGAGGCTAGAAGTCCAAGATCGGCATCAGCATGGTCAGGTGAAGGCCCTTTTCCTGATTCACAGCAGGCACCTTCTCGCTGTGTCTTCACATTGAGGAAGGGCTAGGGATTTCTCTGGAACCTCTTTTTTAAGGGCGCTACTTCCATTCATGAGGGCCTCACCCTCATTACTTAAGCGTCTCACAAAGGCCTCACCCTAATCCCATCATCTTTGGGGACTAGGATTTCACCAGGTGAATTTAGGGAAGACATCAACATTCAGACCATAGCAGCTGGGCACTCTTCTTGGCACCAAAAGGATGAGGAAGATTCCATTCATATGTACTGTCATCTTTAATCCCCACAGCAGCCCTGAGAGGTAAGTTTATTCATCTCAAGTTACTGGCAAACCAAGGAACGAACAACTTAAATGAGTTTCATAGATCTCTCAGGTAGAAAGCAACATGCTTAGGATTTGAACCTAGGCCTGGATGATTCCAAACCTTCCATTCACACACTTAGTAGTTATTTATTTAATGTTTATTATGTGAAAGTCCTCATACAAGAGGCGGAGGACTAAGACAGCTGCCCTCCCTATCCTCATGAACATTAAGTTCCATCCTGACTTTACGTGAAAATCACCAGCTATAGAATAAAACCATACCTTAGACACGTATTTGACATTAGCACAATGTAACCTACGTTTTAAAAGCTGCTGATTAATTTTTCTATGGTTTAAAAGAGAAAATAACTCAAATTTAATCAAACCCATTATATGTACAGTATGGACATGTGCTCCTGTAACTGGTATCAAGGATTTCTGGTCTTGGAGCACTATTCTCAGATTTAAAAATAAATGACATTGATTTATCATTAGAGCCTTTTTATATAAGAATTTATCTCAACAGAACTTTTAAAGATATAAAATATATAGTTTATGTAGCCTTAGGTTTCTTAACAGAACCAAATCAAACCGAATAATAAAGTAAAATGGAATAATAAAACGATCAAATAGCATAAGATCAAGTCAGAACTGATTTGGAAGCACCTTTTATAATTACTAGGCTGGAAGCAGTCTCTGAAGATTCGGCAGAACTGAATCATGAAACGAATTAAGACCACACCAAATTATTAATACTTTTCATATGCTGTAAAAAATCTTCCTTCACTCCTCTCTGGGAACTGGAGCAAAATATCTCAAATAGCAGGCAGGGAAAATTGAGGAAAATTAATAAATAGGATATTGCTTATTGTTCTTTAATATCCACTCGGCTAATCCTTTGAACATTTATGGACCTTGATTCTTTTCTAAGAACTTTCAAACGACTTATCTCATTTAATCTCTGTAAGATCTCTGTGAGATTCTTGAGAGGGGCCTCCCGGTACAGTTGGTGGAAAAAGGCCTGAGGGTTAGACCTCAGGCTCTGCTACTCCTGGCTAGGCACCTGCAGATAAGTTCCTTAACTGGTCCTTGCTTCCCAGGCCTCGTCTGGACAGGGAGGATGACAGCGCTGTGCTGGACTCGGAGATGTAGCAAAGAGGGCAGTTGCTTATCTAACAGCCTCCAGCTGTTAATGCCTTCAGGGTCCACCTGCCCTTAGAGACTGAGGTCACGCTATTCTTAGGGCAGCTGCTGGCCAATGGCAGAGCAAGGCAGTGGGACTCTCACCAGGCCATTTCCACGCCACAAGCAACTCCTCCACAGAAGGGCCATCTGTGCTCTGGAACTCCCCACTGGGCTGGCAGAGACTTTGTCAGCTCTGCATTGGCCCGACAGCTCCCCCTGCCCAAGTCTGCTTCTTTCTACTTTGCCCTTCATAGGTGTTCCTCCCAGTAAACCTTTTGCATTCCTAACTGCCTCTCAGCCTCTGCTTCCAGAGGGCTCAGGTGCTTACCTGCTACCTAGGAGGACCATGATAAGATAATGTAGGTGAAAGTCTTAGCCCAGAGCTGGCCCTTAACAAGTGGTCAATAAACGTTAGCTATTGCTTGTGTCCTCATCCCTGCTTTGCACTTGGAAGAATAGGGGCAGTGCTGTCAAATGATTAACCAACTAAATTAAGTTTTCTCTGCCAATCAGCAATTTTTAAAAAAGCCATCTCAAAGGAGACTTCTTGACAATCACATTTGACCTTGTTCATCAGTCATAGCCAAGATATATCTGGGTCACTCTCAAGAATGTGAAGCGTTTATCTCTCAAGATGGCACTTGGCTTGCATGAGGATGGTGTGTGAGAAGCTCTGACGCCTTTGGGACCAGTTCTCCAGATTATCTGCTCTGTGGTCCACAAATTGCCAAGATTCAAGACCAGATCTGTCTGTTTCAAAGGCCTATGCTCAAGAACACTGTGTAATAATGACCTGCACCAGGGATAATTCAAAATGAAGGCACTGAAGACCGAGATACGATTCTGTGTGAAGCAGATGGCATGGAAGGTGTGAAGTGTGTTGCAGTAACCTGAGTGAAATATAGAGGAAATGGAGAGGAAATAAACCTAGGCTTTAGAAATACTGTCTAGCAGGGGAGAATGAGCTGAGATGGGAGTAAACGACTTGCTAGCCAGTACTTTGGCTCTAAGTTGCCATGTAAACCTGCATATGAGGAGTAAGGGTTTGAGAAAGACTTATAAAGCTTTGGATGTTAAATAAGATTACCCCAAATTTTGACTACCTCAAGCATCCAAGTTACTGAGGGGCTACAGTGAGATCCAAGAAGATAGAATCAAACAAAGCAAAATCAGAAACACATTGAACATTTGGATGGAGGATCTGACTTGGAGTAAATCCCTTTAGCGTGTATATTAATGGCAGCAAAGCAAAACAAATTCATTTAAGACTGCAAAGAAGGGAGAGTGTTAAAAGTTTCTAGGGCACAGAAGGATGGTAAGTGGAAATTAACAGTGCAATATTACTAAATTAAGACATACAAAATTAGATTGATAGTCTCTATATTCGGTATGCTATTTTTTCTTTTTTTATATATTTCTAGGGACTTTCAGACTACTGATCTTGTCTTCCTAGTTTTCTCCATAAGATCTTAGAACATTCCATTGTAAATCAACCATGGTGGCATTGTTGGGGAGCAGATAGACAGAAACATAACTCCTACAGTTTGAGAAAGATGACTAGAAATGACTCTTTATAGAATTCAGCTTTCATTTTCCCCCCAATCATTTGATGCTCACAGCTATGGACCACGTTTTTCAGTCTCTGAGTTTCCCTAAGTATCCCTCAGCAAAGCAGAAACTGCCCACGAATTCTGATCATTTACCTGTTCTGATGGATCCTTTCTCATGAATCTTAGCACATCCCTAAAATCCAGAAGGCCAAATCCCTTCTGGCAAACTCCTGGTTTTGTGATCCCTGTTTTGCCCTGTACCATCTTCCCCGAGCTCTGTGTGGCCCCCTTGGACTTCCAGCTTGGATATGGCCCTGAAGCCCCCTCCCAGCCCCTGGCTCTTGTCTGCCCCTGACGTCACGTGCTCAAGCTGGAGCTAAGTGGTGCCTACACGCCAATCCAGCCCAAAGGACCAGCGCCAGCCTGACATGGGGAAGGAACTATCCACTCGTCTCCCTCCTCCCAGGCCCTGGATGCTCAGATTTGATGGGCGTCTGAGTTCTGTTTGTCTTTAGAATTTCTAATTTCTTCATCATCTTTTTCTGATGCGGTCTTGATTTCTTTCTATACCACTTTCTCTTTGGGGATGTGTGTTCAATCCAAGCATCTGCTTACAGCCTCCTTTTGAATTCTTGGGCAAATATTCATTGAATTTCTGTTGCATTGTTCTCCTCCTCTCTCCATAAATTATCCTGCCTCTCTTAGAGACCACCATGTCTCCCTTACTGAACTCTGGGCTCTTCGTGTGCATGAAAAATCCCTCTGAATTTATCTTCATCTCCAGTGCAACCTCACCTTGATTATTTCTCATAGTCTGCACGTTCCTGCCACTGTCTGATATTAATGCACTGCATAGTCCACAGAAAAGTTTGCCAACTTTGTTTCTTCCTTGTTTCTGCTGATCGGCCTCCTGAGTGAAGACGCTGCAGGGAACAAGACCGCTGCCAAAGCATAAACCCTTCAGGCATCCCAGCTCCCAAGGCCCTGTGCCATGCACTGTTACTAGCCCGGAGCCCTGCCTCACAAACTCAGCAGCCCATTTCTGCCCTCATCAGGAAGGGTGACTTCAAGGCTGAGCAGAATAGTGGAACGGCCCCTACTGGCCTCAGCTGCCATATCTGGGCCTGGGCCACCCCAGAACTTCCCAGTCCCAATATGGGTCACAGAAGCCCAAGGCTGATGGGGATGTCTGTTTATACACTGGGGATCATTCTAGTTAAAAATCTGAGAGATAATCTGACTATGACATAGTATAATGTACTTAGAAGAGAAAATGTAAGCACCATACAAATGTCAGGCATTACTCTAAGGGCAAACCCCCGTTCACACTCCATGGGACCCCGCACACTCCAAAAGACACCAAAAGGAGGGATTTCATTCTTTGCCAGTCCAAATAGGGACTGAGGGTAAGGAAAATTTTCCTTGTCCCTACATAAAATGGAAGTGCATTTCCCTTGTGACATGGTCAGGGAAGACCCTCAGCAGGGCAAGCTGGGAGAATCCCGAGTCCTTCACTGGGAGGCCATGGGCCGGGAAACACTCTGGCCCTTGTGTTTGCAAAAGGCTCCACCTCTTCTAGCTGCACAATCTGGGACAAGTTATTTAATTTCCCTGAGCCTTCATGCCCTCACATAAAATGGAGACAATAATAGCTATGTAACAGGATTACCACACAAAGGAAATGAGAGGACATATTTGATTACTGTGTCTGCCCTTCTCCCTGGCTTCTGATCTAGTGATGACCTTCTGGGTTGGTATTGTAGTTGGTGATTTTGTAGGACTTTCACCTCTAGGCATCCTGGACTTGGGCGAGGGCAGTCTTCACACAGACAAGGATCCACAGCACCATGGTGAGGCACACGCCAGTGAAGTCGGACTGCCTGGGTTCCAATCTTGGATTGCTGAGTGATCTTTGGTAGGCAATGAGCAAATAATAGAACTGATAGGATTGTGTGAGGATTAAAAGAGATAATCCCTGTGAAATATTTACCAGTATTTATTAATATCTAAGTCCTTGATTATTTTGACATCTTATCATTTTCCTAGGATGGGGATGGGGACTCTGAAGTTATTTTCAGCTAAAACAGAAGAACATGTTAATGTTTCTAGTACCTCTCCATGTTCAGAGTTTTGTGTACATTGATTCTCAAAACTGTGAGATGAGGGAGGCAGTCAGAATTGCTCCCAGTTTACTGAGGAGGGAATTGAGACTTGGAGTTCAATGGCTTTTCCAAAGTCACATGGCCAGTAAGAGAGAGAGCACCAATTCTTCGGACGCCTAACCCAATGATCCACAGTACCTGACTCTCACACTGGCAGTCAAGTCAACCGGAGCCTGTCCTCCAGGCTAGAGTTAAGACCATTTTCTTTTAGACCTTTAATAAAACCATTTGTTTGTTTTAGTGCCACGTGTAGCTTCTCTCCTTCTCTGCCTGCCGCTTGCCTCGTAGCAAGAAAAGAACATCAACTCACTTATTCAGCTGGTCTTTGAGATTCCTGGCATCAAGTAGAATCACTCTCTGAGGTCAATCCAAATGATTATTTGAGAGACTCAATTTCCTTTAGAGAAGGCACATTGTCAGTTCAATCTACTGTGGAATTTGTGGTATTAATGAATTGAAGTATACTTTAGGGATTTCTCCCAGATGCTTATTTTAATTTAAGCTCTAGGGGTTTAACTTTCCAAAATACTCAATTTTGTTCATTATGAAAACTAATAACTGGCTTATTTCACTGCTAATTTGGGTACGAAGGTTAATTATCTATAGTGGAGTGGTCTCGAGCTAATCTAAAGACTACCTGAACACGCCGCTGTGGCTAATTGATTCCCCCATGCACTGAGAAATGAGGATTTCTTTGTGGAAAAAAAGCTCCACTGACTTGCATTCTTTTTGCCTCTGCTTTGTAAAAAGAAAGTGTCTTTCCAAGATGGTGGGCAGTCTTTCCATTTTTAGGGTACTGTGGAATCCTTTCCATTATCTCTGTGAGAATGTCCCACTCAGTTCCATTTCAGCCTCTTCTTTTCCCCAACAATACATCTGGTCACCACCTCTACCATTGTTCATTCAGCACAAGTTTAGGAAATGTGCATATGTATTGTACATTATGTTAGGATGATCCTGATGAAATCAGAATGCCTTGCCTTCTAAAATACACCAAAAATAATGATGATAATAATAATATTGTCTTACTCTCTTTATGGTTCCAAAAGGGCAAAGGCTTTCATATGCATTTCCCGCATCTTCCTAAGAGTCCTGTGAAGCACACCGGACACTTTATTTATCCCCTTCTTTAGCAGATGAAGAAATTGAGACCTAGAGAGAGCCAGGTTCACACAACAAGCGGTGTGAGGCATGGGAATAGAACACAGGTTTCCTGATTGCTAATTCTGTGCTCTTTCTACCTAATCACACCACCTCTATGCTGATCTGTAAAGTATTCCAAAGCCACGTTGTTTTTAGCATTATCTACTATTTCAGATACTTTGCTGTACAGTTTTGTTTTGCACTCCAAGAAATCCAATTTTGTCTCCAGGAAGTAAGATGGGCTAACGCTTAACGCTGCCCGTAGTGTCCTAGGGAACACTCCGTCATTTGACGTTCATGTTTTTTCCTATAAGGCCAGCTCTTTCTCCCTCTGCTGGCTCTGTTTTTAGGATAGAAGGCGAGGTAGCTGAGTCTAATTGACATTTCCACTCCTCCCAAGGAAGAAACCAGATTGGGCCCTGAACTTCCTATGCACAAGTTATAGTCTTTGGAGTTCTCTTTCCCATCCACGTATGATTTACTTAAAAATTACTTTCTAAGCCAACTTGAAGCAGCTCAAAATTAATTTAAACTCCCCCAAAACTGAATTTGTCAATGTCCACCATTGTAATTTGTTACGTTGCATTATAACCGACTACAGAACCATGGCAATGTCAGAACTCCGATGATGTAGTGTGGTCTCCATCTACAATATATCATAAGAGCAGTTTCAGCTTGGATGATAGATGGGGCAAGCCTGGAAAGAATTTAAAAAGAGACCTAAATTTCTAGAATTTTTTTATTCCCTTTAAGTGGCTGAAGGCGTCACCCCCAATAGATTACCGAAAGTCTAAATCATTTTTCCTCCTTTTTGCTCTGCACCAAACAGAGGTCTGCAAAGGCAATTAACCCAGCATGTTGGCAGAATTGCTGAGGCATAATTTGCTTGTGCTGTGGCCTTGTAGCTTTGCCCATGACATTGCCCCATCAATTGGGAAAGGGAGAATGAACCTGCTTGGCTCAAAGGCATCGTCAACTATCTACAATCATGGTCCGCTCATCCCTTTGGCAGGCTCCAGGGTACCAAGTCCTTGGTAGGGTTTGTCCCCAAAGGAGGAGAAAGAGTTTGCCTGCAGTCTGCACACCATGCCTGGGCTCCTCTTTGAAGCCGATGCCTGTCAGACAACCTGCTGGCTTAAACGTATCAATGCCACGCTGAGGCTCTACAACCGTGGAGAATAACGAAGACATTCTGCAGTGAGATACATCCTCTATGGCGAGAGGCAAATATGGTGCATCCACCGTATGGATGCACATAGGTCATTCTGGTCCTTATCAGAGTCCTAGACTCCTCT